>NC_135777.1:9150918-9350864 GCF_028453695.1 Augochlora pura
TATGTTACAAACAACTAATTTTGTGTGATCAACTTTAGATAAACGGCTATGAAGACTTTGAATTGCTCCCCATAGATCTTGTTTCATATTGTCTATTGTATGCTCAGGATTGAAAGCCAATTCACTAAGCCAGAGACCAATAAAATCTTGAAAAATTAAATCCAATAGATTTTGTAGAGCTCCATCCACCATACGAGTGAAAACCAATGGGTACTTAGCATGCTTTTTAGGATTTGAAGTTGGAATTGTGTATCCCTTCTGAAATTATATAAAATAATTAATGATAATAGTTAGAAAATATATTTAGTCCATAATATATTTATTAGCTTCCTATAGAGTATCATATTTAACAAAGATTATCTATTCTAAAAACAAGGAACATTGGAAAATATATCATAAGTATCATAAGGAACATAAAGTAAAAATATTAGAATCCATAAATCTAAAGGAATGACTATTATTTCTATCTGATAATTGTTATCTTATCCATATGTATCAGTAAAAAAGCTCGTAGAACAAAGGTTTTTCAACATCATTAATTACAGCAAATATAACATTATGTGTAGGGAAATAAATTTAACATTGTTATATAAAAATTGATACTTTTAACATATTAGTTATACATGTATGTATTTGTGACAAACAAGAATATAACATCTTTTTGTATAATATAGTCTGCATTAGTGAGGTACAATCAACAATAAATCTTTTTATCGTAGATTCAATAATACTTTAGTTTAAAAAACATAGTAAATGAATTCTGTTTGCTTCGAATTCTTACAGATTAGTCTATGTAAATCTATTTTTCTATAAACATACCATTAACAAATTATGAAAAGCATCGATCTCCGCAACAGTCTTCAACGTGCCTGCACCAGTTTGGTGTTTTGGAGAAAGAGCAATGTTTATGAATATAACAATCAAACATCCCATGCAGAAACATGATATGGTTAGCACTCCGAATATGTAGCACCATATTAAATTATTCCAATAGAAGAATGCGGTAACAAATGGAATACACAAAATACCGACCGATACCATTGTCTCTTCTTATTCTAATTATGTGACAACAAATATTACATCTTCAATCTTGTATTTGCAAAATCAATTCGGTTGTATGACAAGAGACCGCAAATGACATCATCATCATCATCGTCGATCGCAGTTGATCATGAACTGTCGTGAAGTCGTAAACTAATGTTTAAGTTTAAGATACACACGAAAGATGACACTTTCTCACCACATGATTTAAGACCAATAAAATTGCAGTTTTCAAAAACTGTTCGAAAAACATTGTACATATTAATAATATTTAATGTTAAATGATATAACAATTTTAAACGTTTCAGTTATGATATCAAAATTGTTGGTAGACAATTTTCGTGTTATCGTAAATAAATTTGCGTACGCTGTTATGAACACGGTTACAATAAATGTGTACATGATATGTATAAAATATGTATAAATATTTATAACATATGTATAAAATATTTTAGATTAATTTTATTTTTTTAAAAATACGAAAGTATAAAATAAAAACATATGCATAATTAGTTTGTATTATTAATTAACATAAATTAGTGAAAAGTTACGTTAATCGTACACAATTTTTTAAATTGTTTATGTAATCTGAAAATCGTTTGTTTATATTTGCAAAATTTAATTGTGACATTTTATATTTACACCGAAATGCTATACGTTTGTTTAGTTTAGCTTTTTATTAATTTTTAGTTGTCTTTTATTCATAAAAAGGCAAGGTATTTAGTATAAATATTTAAAAAAATTGTAACATAATATAATCAATTTTCTTTCTTTCTTAACTTTTTCTTTCCCTCACCTTGAAATATTCAACTGAACATTTTTTAAATATACAGATAGGACAAAATGATCTCAAATTCAAAAAATATAAATATATAGCTAAATAAGGCACAACATGTTTTATAGTTATTCGTAGACCGTCATCATTATACCAGATGATGTAATCGACCTTGGTTTGCGTACAACCACCCCCTATTGCGTATGCAGTTTTCACAATACTGCTGGAGGTCAGGTTCTGAGTGAAAACAATGGGTTTTTTTATGTACCAGATGTCAAGGGTACTACAGCGTAAATATAGTGGGACCTAAAAATAGATAAGGAAGATCAATCGTCTAGAAGAGAATAGTGGAAACGATTACTCTTGATGAGGACACACTTGAAATAATTAAAAATTGACTTGCAAAAAATTAAGGCGCAATTTAGTAAAAAGACACAACTACGAGATTAATATAATAACAGTGTTACAACAAATTGGAGTAATAGAACAGAAAATTTCGAGGCCATTGTTAAGATAAATAAAAATGGCGGTACCTTCGTAAGAGGGAAAAACGATAAGGTCATAGTGATGGCAAAACACAATGAGTCGTTTGAAATATACCATATAAATTAGGAAAGAGAAAATTAGAGTAATTCTGCCAAAGTAACATTGTGAATGACACCGTGAGGTGGGAGAGACCTTCTCCTTGATCGGTTGAATTTATCCGTTCCTACTGCACTTTCCATTCGCTAAGCAATGCGATGTACACGTTAAAGGTCGGGAACATAAGATAAATGAAACATGCACCATGAACACCTGCTCAAGTCGCTGTCTCCTATAAAATACCCACGTTTTATCATCAACGATTTGTTTTAAACATGATGTCGTTGTTGCGCAGTCTCGTCGTTTTGCAATTTTTCATGACCAATACTTATTTCATCGCCGCGTTTCGCAAAGAAAAAAAACATCCAGACATGGAACTTATGGGAGTGAGTTGCTTATATTTCTTTTTTTGTGTTTATCTTCTTAATAATACTTTTATTTCATTAGCCAGACCTTATACAAAAATACGGGTACCCAATGGAAACTCATGAAGTCATTACGGAGGATGGATACATTTTAGAAATTCATCGTATTCCCTATGGACGAAATAATAAGACAATCTCGAGGAGGCCACCGGTTCTGGTGCAGCACGGTTTGGCCGGAAGTTCCGCGGATTGGATTCTTTTAGGACCATCTAATTCATTAGGTAGTTAAATACTCGGATACGATAACATTTAATGTGTATTTTCATTTAGTATTTTACGATTATTTGTAATTTAACAGCTAGATTGCGGATTATTGAATCAAATTAAAAAAATTATAGTTACACATAAAATAGTTATTGAACGAAACATTCATCATTAATGCAATACATAAAACAATAAAATTATAAAAATGCTAATTTGACACTTTAATACTTGTACTGAATTATCAAGTAGAACTTTGCAATCAATTCTGAGTGTGTTTGTCGAAAAAATGATTATAAATGTAACAAATTATACACTTCCACAAAACGTTATTTCTAGTGTTACAAAGCTTTATTTATAGCTCATTCACTAGTCGCTAAAAGTTTCCTACAACAAATCTACAAAGTTATAATTCTATGTTACATTTCAAGCCTTTAGCGGTACCAAAAATTATTATTCTGCAATGGCGGACTACCACACACTGTGGGGATGGCCTACTATTACAGCCATGAACAGACTCGATTTCACTTTGAAAGTGCCAAATAATTTGCAACTGATTTATTTTGCTATTTTTAGGATACTTGTTGGCCGATGCGGGATACGATGTATGGCTCGGGAACAACAGAGGCAACATTTATTCGAGGAACCATACGACGATCTCTTCGACCGATCGCCGATTTTGGGATTTCAGGTATGCCACTCGCGCAGGTAGGAAGTTATTCGTGTCACATGTTTGTTCTGAATTCAATGTGGTTTTTCAGCTATCACGAACTCGGCGTTCACGATCTTCCCTCCACGATTGATTACATACTCGGTCGGACCAAACATGACAGAGTTTTTTACATCGGCCACTCGCAGGGCACTACTCAATTTTGGGTGATGATGTCGCAAAGACCCGAGTACAATGAGAAAATTGCTTTAATGGTCGGCCTTGCTCCTGTCGCTTTTACCGGGAATATGCGCGGGCCGATTACAAAACTGGCTAAATTAACATACATGGGTGTGGTAAGTTGCACGTGAAATTTTTTTACGATTACGTAAAATGACCGTGACAATACCGTTTACATTTCACTCATCCTTGAAACGCATTGGAGAAAGCATCGAACTTTTTCAAGAAATATGAATTGCCTTCAAGGACTTTTGCATGATCTACAATGATTTTAAGATGCCGAATATGTAAACATATTTGAGCACAAATTCTAAATTATATTTATTTATAAAGATGTATTTAAATTCATAATATGAACATCTTTTGGGCGATACATATATTAAATATATAGCTATCCTTCGTTTTCTTTTGTTTATTTATGTATTATTATATGTGTTTTCCTCTTTTTCTAGAGAATTGGTGAGAAATTCGGATATCCAGAAATGCGTACACGTTCCAGTTGGGAAAAGTTCGTGGCGAATCTGTTTTGCAAAGAGCAAGTGCAATCGATCTCACCCTTCTTCTGCAGCAATTTCCTGTTTTTCGTGGCCGGTTTTAGCCAGTTGGACTTGAGTGCGGTAAAGCTGAATCTCGAATGAATTTTGCGATTGTTCGTCAGATAATTCTCGTAACAGCTTCTTTCACTTTCAGGAGAATCTGACGGTAATTACTGGCCACATACCGGCTGGAGCTTCTTGGAAACAAGCAGTTCATTTCGGTCAGGGATATATACGAAAGGGTAAGAATGAAGAACGATGGAGCTTCGAAGCTGTGGAAAGTGATATGCTTTTTTTTAAGAAAAAAAAACGTGAATGAATGTTTCAGACCACTTTGCCCAGTTTGATTACGATAGTAAAGAGAAGAATTATCGACTATATAATTCTTCGGTACCGCCAGAGTATGATTTGAGCAAAGTGGTTGCTCCAGTTGCACTTTTCAGTAGTGAACATGATTTATTATCGACGTCAAAGGTATCCATGAAAAATTGTAGGTGTGTGCAAATTATTAGATTGATATTTAATTGAATATGAAAAATCTACAACTTCTTTCGTAAACGATATTCCGTTTGCAAATATTTGCAAATGGTAATAGTTTTCCTTTATTATAATTTCTTAATACTTTTGTAACAATCTAGCAAACTATAAAAGGTAATATTAAGTTTAGTAATTTGCATGCTTCTGTAATATAATATAAAATTATAACAGTATAATTAATGGATATTACTGCTTTCCTTTAGGATGTCGATCTTCTTAAAAGGGAACTTAGTAATGTGGTGTTCCATGAAAAATTTTCTACGCAAACGATTAATCATTATGATTTTCTGTGGGGAAAATCTTCGGTAAAATTCATATATGAGCCTATAATGAAATTATTAACGGTTTATAAGAGAAATCGTACTTAATAAGAGTAAAGTGAATGTGATATAAATTAACCATAATAAATAGAATTAAATAGAAATATAAGTAACAATTTTCTGGTAAAGAATTGTGTATATGGGTGTAAAGTTACTTTAGTGCAGCTTTTAAAAATTTACATTTCTAGAATTTTTTTAAATATTTTATTATAAATAAAACGCACTACACAAAGTCCTGTTTTCGTTTCAATTATAAGATTAACTTTCAGTTACTAACCGATACGTATTGGATATTATTACGTGAAATTAATAACTACAGTGTTGCACAATTAGTTTTCAGCCAGGAAGATATCAACGTGTTGGAAAACTAAGTTTCGAATAACAAAGCAAACATTGCTTTTAAATTCACTTCATATATGTAAATGATAACAAGCATTTCTCTTTCTTACTTTGAGCGCTAACAGTAGAATATTTAAATAACATAGTTTTCATTTTATAATGTATTCCATAGTCTTTACTTGCAATAAATGCTATTTTCATTAATATATTTTTAAATATACTCTTGGAACTGCCGTTTGGAACATACTTTCTGACACACGAAAAATATATTTTTTCAATTCACCATGAAGAAATAATAAAAACATAAATGATTTCAGTGAACGAAAGTAAGAGCAAAAATTTCTTAATTTAGCTTTGATGAATAATAAAATAACATTTTCATTTTGATTGTACTATATCATAAAATAATCATGTTATATTATACGTATAAAGTACTGAAAGTCATTATATTCTTTGATATGAATTCATTAAAATGAAGTATAATAACATTCGTGTCTATGTACATGCATAAATATATATACATTTAGTATACAGGGCGAGGCACTTAAATAAAAGTATATATGTAATTAATACATAATGTATCTCTACAATCTTAATTATTTGTTATAATAGCGTAAATTAAATAATTTTATACTCTTTTAAGTTTCCATTGATATGTTTTTGTTTTTACAAAAATCTATGGAACAAGTATGTAAAAATATATTTTATTTATTGATGTCCAAGCAAAATCAGATATTCTTCAAAAGACAAATGATAACATGGGGATTATCATTACATGCGACTATAAGAGCGTGGTAACCATTATTTTATTATACTTAAATAATAAAAATAAAATTATATTAATTTACTTTTTTATTCCAATATCAAAGTTGTAAACTAAAATGATAGTTTTATTTTACGTATAATATATTACAGGTAACACAAAAGGTATCAACTGATTTTGTTAATTGAATCAAAATGTCTCACTCTGCATAATATAGTATACATATCCGACATGTAACAATTCAAAAATAATTACTAACTTTCTATAAAACGTTTTTATATCATGTGTTTTGGCAATTTTATTTTCGTGTGTGTCCTTATTCTAAATTCCTTTCGAATTTATCCTAAGTTCATGTCAAATCTCATAACTCTCTAGTTCTTTTATATATCAAGACTTTTAACAGTTTTCTATATTTATAATAATCACAGGAACGAACAACTGTCAGCAGTAAACAATTTTGTTAGAGTATTAACACTTATAAAGTAACTTAATGTATTCGATTGTTTAAATTGCACAAAATTAGATGCTTTCTGTAATTATTTCTTATAAAATTATTTGCCAAATATTGTAACTTCTTTTATAATGTGTAAACCATTAACATTTGGAATTCCTAATGGGTACAAAATGGTATGGTAGTGGAAGACATTTATTCTATTTTATTACAATGTAAATATTTTGTAAAAAATTGTTGAATATATTCTATGATGTTTCATTTAATCTGTAATAACTTTGGATTAAATTTTAAGGAAAAACATTTTCTCATTTTGTGCAATTTTTGCTTCGTAGTCATAATTTATTTTTATTTTAACAATACAGAAGAATGTCCTGCACCAAAATTGTTTACTGTGTAACTTTCACGTTCTTGGAGCACGTAACTCATGAACAAAATTATTTGAAAAAATTTATAATGCTATAATGTGATGTGATTAAAATTCTTTGTAATATACATTGTGATCAACATTTCTCTTTTAAAAGTGTTGAGTAATACGTATATATAAGTATATATATTTGTTATTAATATATATACATACATATATATTTATATATTATAGATTCAAACAGTCTGTATAAAAAAAAGAAAAGAAATGTAGAAAAAAATTAGTTCTTTTAGAAATATACGTACGTTTTCTGTATTCTTTTAAAACGTAATTAATCTATAATATACAGTGTTCTTCTTAAATAGATATTAGTTTGTTAGAAATATATTGTTGCTATTGTTTTCAGTGAATACGTTCATGCAAGCGATATAATAGGATCGTATAATGCTTGTAAGTATTTAATAGAACGACTGCATAACGGAATGACATATTATCTACGAGATTAATCGAGCAGTCAGGTACATTTTCCATTTTAATTCATTTCTCATCTAAAAATAGCTGAAAATAATACCCATTAATACGTTTACTTGCAGCACCATGTGAAAGAAGAGTCAATATGATCGTATAATACGTGGCGCAAATTAAGTACTTTTTTCTTTCAATACTTAATATAAGGATTCTGTAAACTTTAATGTTGTTACACGTTTTCAAATCTCTTGCAATCTACAAAATTTATATTAACTATTGATTAGAGGCAATTTTGTAATATTAAACAAGCCTTATTTAGCTTAATTTAATGGAAGGCAAAACATTTGCTTCAAGAGTCCTTTCTTTGGACTTTCATCTTCCTCATCATCGTAATTGTGTTGATCATAGTTGCTAATGATCTCATTGTTATTGCTAGAGCCGTAAGTAACATCAGTGATACTTAGAGAACTGGAGCATATCGGACTTTCGTATCGGAATGGAAAAGGTGGCGATAACCGATATTCGTTATAATTATTGTCGTTCTCATTCTCTTCGGAGTACGTCATTAAAAAAACGTTGTTATGATAACCTCGATTTCTTGAACTGATGTTCAATAGAGGATCAATACGGAGCATCGCAAGTTTGTCTTGTAATTCATACATGTAACACGGCTGCAATTGCTGTTGATATTGATTGTGTCGTTGCACAATAACGAGCGGTTCTTGTCACACGCAGTCTTCGAGAGACATGAGTAACGGATTCACATATTCGAAGCCTTCGAATTCACTCTGATCAATTTTATCGATCACCCTCCTGGAACATATAAATCTCTGTCAGTAATATTCTGTTAAGATGTCTCAATAAATAACTTGGAATTAAAAACTCACGGATCATCTGGAGTTAAATGAACAGGTTCATCCGTAAACTCTGGTGGGAAGTTGGCTAGATCGCGATCAGAATCTAGACGTGGTTTGTAAGGTGGTGTAACTTGCTTTTGTTCCAACTGTAAACGAAATAAACTATGAACATACGAAATACTTTGAACGTTAACATTATATGTACTTGTTCCGTATTTTCTAATCATTACCATTTCCCAATCTATTGCTTTGAAGAATGGATGCGCAACTATATCAAGGAAAGCTGCTGGCCTTTTACCACAGCCCAGTCTTCTAACGGGATCTTTACAAAGGAAACCTTTAAGAACAGAAGCTGCTTTAACTGATAACGACCTAGGTATACGAATGGTTTTCTCTAAAATCACTTGGAATAAATAGTCTTCAGTGTTCTGATCGGGATTTTCCGACGCGCCCGCAACATCAAACGGGCTACGGCCTGCAAGCATTTCATACAAAAGTACACCAAGTGCCCACCAATCTACAGAGAAGCTATAATCATCACCCTGTAATATTTCGGGTGCGATATAGTTTGGGGTGCCGCAAAATGTGGAAGTTGTGTCACCCTCTCGGACGCCTTCTTTACACATTCCGTAATCAGTTAATTTAACGTGTCCTTCATGATCAAGTAGTACATTGTCCAACTTCAAGTCTCTGTATATTATACCTGCAAATAAAAATTATAGTAATACAACATTTTGAAACAGTTTCCTGTTAAAATTATATATAGTACTACAAATGTAGTTAACACACAGAAAGTATGTTTCCCATAATTTACTGAATATTCTGCACTGAATTCTAATCTTCCTGTTAACTACGTAACTATCGTTCTGCAAATATTTACCTTTCTCGTGTAAAAAGTTTAAGGCGAGGCTAATCTCAGCTGCGTAGAACCGAGCGTGTTCTTCCGGAAGACGACGTTGTCTTTGCATGTGGAACATAAGATCACCACCCCGTACAAACTCGATCACGAAGAATAATCGCGAGGGGGTCTGAAAGCATGAGTGCAGCCCCACAAGAAAAGGGTGATTTGAGGCAGTTTCGAAGACGTGTTTCTCCGTTTGAACCCAATCGATATCCTCATCATCGGTCACCAAGGCTTTCTTAATCACTTTCATCGCGTAGATCCTCTTTGTACGCTTCAGTTCCACCATCAAAACTTTCGCGTAGGAACCACGACCGATTACCTTAATCAGTTCGAAATCATTGAGTGAGTATTGCCTCTGCATATCATTCGAGTTGTCTGCATCATTTAGCGTATCCAGCGGCAATTCCTCCCTCTCTTCGCTTCCAGTTCCTGCAATCGTATACAGTCATATAATTGTCTGGCTAACTCAGATTTTTAAGGAGATGTACACCTATTCTTCGTAAAAGTTGAAACTGTACTTACTGATACAGTCAATACTAGTCCTAGCAAAAAGTATTCAATCGAACGAGTTGACATTGTTTATACGGGAATTATTTAGATATATTTTAAACGTATATAATGTATACATACATATTGTGTCGTGTATTGTATACATAATCAGTTATACGTATATTAAAGGAGTAGATACAAAGATTTTGTCATATCGTGAGGAACATGTAGATAAACGATTAATATCTTTACCTATTTACAAACTATGAGATAATGAAGTATTCACAGGAGAAACGTGAAAATCTCAACGAAATGTATAAACTATATCCGAAAGTGTGAGAACAGGTTTAATTTTCTCGATCAGAGGAGTCACAAAATTTTAAAGATGATTTAGTATTTTCACTAATCGCTGCTTTACTTCTTTATTCCGTATTTCACTAATAACTGAAGCTATTTATTTTAACATTAATATTCTACTTGATGGTAGACAACTCTCTTATTCTGCTTCTTTCGCTATTGCTTTGACCAAATACTTTTTAAATCGGGAATAGTATCTGATGTACTTATTACATGTTCATTTCAATAAAGTTCGTAGATTTTTTCATAAAAAATATCACAAGTAATAAATATTAGGAACTAAATATAATTTGCGATCGGTTTTACAGACTCTCAGTTCTCAGCATTGTGCAGAGGGCTCCCTACTGTGACCAATTCTAAAAACCGATTTTTTTACATTCCTTTACAGTTTTATCATTTAAAAACATATATTTGGAAAACAGCAATTTACTATACTTTTGAAACGGAATGCATTCCATACACCTCGCTTACAAAAGTCAAAAGCTAGTTCTTAAACAGTATCATACAGAAAAATCCTTTTGATTTATTGGTTGCATAATACTGCAGCAGTCGATTGCCGCGTCATTGCTTTAACCTTATGAATATCTCTACTTGAAAAAATACTGCATACTTTTCAAATAGACGTTGAGAAATCTATGGAATTTGGAATTGATGTGTTTTATAGTTTTCCTGAAAAATGTTTCCGAAACTCTTTTACCGTCACTGTAGAGAGCCCCCTCAAAGACGTTCTTACGATTTCGTGAGTGCTCCTCGATGATCGGCGAGTCCGAGATCTCATCTTCGACATGAGGTACGTTACTGCATTGAACGACATCCATCAATTGTTGATCGCCGTTCCTGTCGATCGCCTGCGCCTCTATACTTGGTATCTGTTGTTGCTGCTGCTGCGCGCTCAAGCATGACTTCCTCACCACTTTGTGACATTTCTTGTGGACCAGCAGTTTGCATTGGATGCACTTGAACCCCTGTCGACCTAGTCCCCAAATCCGATCCTGGCAGAACGCGCAAAACGCTCGCTGCGGAAGTTAAACAAAGAGAGCAAGTTATACGGACCCAATTGACGCGTTTTTCTTATGAAGCCCTCAGAACGAGAGTAGTGTAAGTCAAGGAGAGTCGTCTAAGTCTAATTACAATTACTGACTTAATTCTACCCTCCTCTTCATCTTCTTTTTCTCTTCCGCTCCGACTCTCTCCTTTATCCATTACTTCTTTAATTACCCCCGACCCTCTTCCGCGAATTCTACGCGTCTTTCCTCTTCTTTCTCCCGAAGTATCTTCCCCTCTTCATCACCCTCAATCTAAACGCAACAACCCCTATCGCACCTCTCTTACCCCTGTCTCTCCTCAAACACTCAGGAAGCTTCCTCTATATAGGGTGAGTTACCTAAGACTGTTATCTACAAATAACTCTGATGTTTTTAATAGCATGAGAAATTTTCCGAGGGCAAGAAATTTCTCTTTTTTTAGAACAGCAAGCATTGTAACATAGAGGATTTTCTCAGAGGCATATGTCTCTGCATCATTTCTCTACAGTGTTAAACTATTTTTCATTCAAAATCATTAATTTAGGAAAATTTTAATTTTCACTTCGCAAAATGACGTTAATATTCCAGAAATTATCATTATCTGCTTGTTGTTACATTATTAAAATTATTAAAAGAAGGAATACATTTTTATTTAACTTCTGTTTTGCATAATTTAGGTAAAAAATTTCTGTTTTGAATAAAAATCCATAAACTATTTGGTTGTTGCAGAAGTAATTTAACTTTTTTTGTAAACTATCTACTTAGAAAACCGAAATTACCTTTGCAAAAATATATTTTATACGAATAAACAAATTGCGGAAAATATAATAACCGAGAAAAAATCCTCGTTATCACAATAGCTGCTACAAGAGAACCCATTTTCTAGAAAACTATCGAGCACGTAACTAAAATCAACAGAGATACACTTCAGGTTCCAGTGTTAAGTAGCACACTCTATATGTGTATTAACCCTTCCTGTCCTCCTCGCTCTTATCCATCCCCCGTCCAAGTGAAAATCGACTTACACCGCCCTCATTACCCCTCGGCTGGAGCGAAAAAGAGACCGGGCAGGTACTAAGACCGTTAAATACAGAATAATTCCCGGCGACCACTAGCCAGCAAGTTCCTTTTATCAGGAATTAAATCTATCCGACCCAGAAGGTCGCTTCGAGAAATGGCGGTGTGTAACAGGTAACAGTGTGTTCGTAACCACAATGGAAAAAGATGGTGTGAAATTATATTCGAGAGCAGCGAGAAGCGTGGGCGGATGGTGTATCCGGAGGGTGTACAGAGGTGTAGGCGATAGATAGGGCTGTGTGGAAGCGATTTGGTGATGGAGGGATGGGGTTGGGCCAGTAATTGAATGAGTATATGATGCTTACCCGATTGAAACGTTTCGCTTGAAATATATGACCATTCACTCGGTACAGCTTCCTCCATCTACGTGCGCCGCGTCTGTAGATGCTTCCTTTGGAAAATGAAAAAACATAAATATCACAAACGAACAAAGAAGAATCCTGTCTTCAATGTCTGCGGGCGGTGTTCCTCGTTCCGAAATTATACGTTAGATGACCGTGTTAATACTCCCTATTGAGTTTATTCTACGACACGAACGCGCGCGAGTGCCAACGATCTCGCCGGCCTCGAGAGAGATCGTGTGCACGAAAATTCGCATGCCTTTAATTAGTTCTATTTACGATCCTCTCGGTGCAAGCACGATAAGGAGAACGCGCCGCGGGATGCTGGGGGACAAAAGACGAACGTCCATTGGAATACCGCACCGAAAGAATTGCCACAGATCTGTGATTCGGCTGAGTAGCTCCATGGTGAGACACATTTATACTATTGAACATAATTGTGGCAAAGGACGAGACAACCGAGCCGACGAATTTGTAAATACGACAAAAACATCTCCGACTGCGCACGGTCCCGCGGTATTCAAATGGATTAAATCGGTCGTGGCTGTCAGCAAGGTGCGATCGAACGACATCAGTGTAACGGTGCTGGCTCTTCCTGCTGATACGGATCATACGTACATGATGAAAATTAAACGGAAAGAAAACAAAATGCATCGAGAAAAGTCGGTGTGCACCATGAGAAATTGATCGGAATGAAATCTCTTGATGCGGCAATAATCGGTCGAACAGAAAGAAACAAGCGTCGATCAACGAAAAAACGAATACACCAAAGACGATATCTTAATCATTTACAGTATACGTGAATCGATCAGCCAGACTTATTATTCGTATGTACACTCCTCATGGGAAACTTAAAAACGAACGTATCACTAATCATATAACTCGCTGGCTAGTATATTCGTATTGGGAGAATGCTGAGCGAGTGCGTAGTATGTTCAAGAAACTTCGACTATTGTTGCGACGAAAAACTCACTGTCTTCTCCCTGACAGGGCATTCCAGGTGCAGGCGGGACGTTAGGAAAAACTGGAACAGAAACGGACAATTTTCTTCAATGGAGAACCATTTTTGCAATAGCGTTCGCTATAACTCTACGGATACGTTCAAACAGAACTTAACGATATCTGAATTCATGGAAAATAGTGAATGGTTCGACTTAGAACTGATTAGACGGTCTGTGATCATAATTATGAAACTGCGAATTTTCTTTTCAACTTGTAACTTTCAAAACTTGTTTCGATATAACAGATATCGCATGAACTTCTGCAATCAAGTAATTACAGAACAAAATATTTACGTTCAGTGTGTATACAAACGTTTTGCGAACGATACAGCAAAAGACATCATAGAACTGTGTGACATCATTATGTTACTATAGCTTAGTGCGGTACTTGATTGTTTCATTTGTTTTTATCAATCGCACACCTTCACATTTTTGCAATAAAACTGCAGCCATTCTGCAGCCATTCTGCAGCCTGTGTGCCCACGGTTAAAATGGGGAAAGGTTCTGTGAATGCTACGAATTTATGTGTAAATCAACTGTATACGCGCGAGTGTCTAGTTTAACTGACAAAATATTTCTCCTAATATATTTCGTCAATTCAAAAATGCTGTTTGATACAATTTTTCAACCCCTTGATGCCGGCCGTCATATTCGATGCGGACCCTGCATTTATCATATGTCGCAGATATCAGTGAGAGATAATGGTCTCACTCTTCACGTACAATATTTTTATGCGAATATTGTCCGACGTAAAAGTATTGCTTTTTGCATTGATGTCGATCAAAAGAATGTTGCGATTTAAAATCGTATCGAGTTGTATAGGAAAATGTAGCTTCCAGTATGAATCTCGATTACTGCTATGCAACAATCACTTGTACCATAACCGGCATAGCATTTGCTTTTACGTTACTTATCCTCAATCGTCAAGGGGTTAAATGGTATATCTAATTTGATTGTAGTTTACCTTGGTTGATCGAAAACTCAGTTTACGAGGCACGGAAAAGAATAGCTCATGAATATTCAATCATGCAAAGTCATGCAGAAACATGCAAATCCATACAGCCACTAATTTCTCATTTTTTTTATCATCAACAGCCTCAAATCATACACTCTGATTGTCCGCTTGAACATCCACTCGGGAAAGTTATTCCCGCTCGCAAGATCCGCCCATTTGTAATTCATACTTGAAAGGCGCACTCGGGACCGGTTTCCCGATGCTGCGAATCGAAATTTCGAGGGATTAATCTTAAACGTTAGATGGAAATAGTGACGGATACTAACAGAGATCGTGTATCACCGACAACGTCATCATAACGACGCGGTGTCCTCGTCAGCACAGCAAAGACAACGATCGGCAACTATCGAAGATAGAATCGCGCACCGGAAACGTGTCCAACACACACGGTCTAACAAATTTTTCGTTTCTGTTGAACAGTTTTTTGTTACATATCTGTCTAGGTCGCTGCCTAGCCGTTATAGGTATATCCTATACTGTCACTTTTATTCAGTGACTTGATCATTAAATGCTGCCCGATAACGAGTAACATTGAATTGAAACGATGTGATCGCGTTATCGCTTATCGTCGAGGAGCCTCCGCGGGCACGGATAGGTGCAGTGTTGTTACCAATCTACGGCTTTAACATCTCGCTCGCGGTCGAATAATCGATCGAAACTATCGACGAAACCTGACACAAAATTAAAGAAATCACCCCACTCTGTTTGACAGTATCTTATCAACATTGATGAGCTTTCGGGTATATAATTGAATCGTCGAAGATTAGAAAATATTTCGGTTCGTTGGTTAAACGAGATGCCTTATTACGCGATTTGTTGTTTCAATAATATTATTGATATTTCGATTGCAACATCATTTTCTACATCCACGGACATTGTGCTAAAAACGATTTCACGACAAGTCTGCGCTTTTAACAATCGATATGTACTAACACCTCGTAAAGCGATGTTACTGCAACGAGTATTACTATAGGCATTGTTTGTCGCAAATTAATACGACAGCGAGGTGTTAATTACAGCTGTTGCCCAGCGATCGGAACGATCAAACGAGAGCAAACAAAAACTCTTGACTCCTGGTACAGCGGCAGCTTACTGTGCCACTTCGCGTGGCACACATTCCCGTTCCCATCCCTTATACTGTTACTCGTCTAGCCTGACCTTCGAAAATGTATATAGCATTGTTTTAATAATCGATCTCGCGTACACCAGATACAAGAGACGACTCGACCAAGCGCATCCTTACGTTTTCGCACGAAATAGCAAATGGAACAGAAGATCAAATAAAACGGATTTAGCTAAATGTATCAACGTTTCGAGCCCAGCAAATTCGAAGCGAAACAATATCCGCGACCCCCCCCCCCCCCCGGTCCTCCTGAAATCGTAAAATATGGGGCCAGGTGGAGCCGATTAGATAAGCGCACATGTTAGCACACCATCTCGAAAAACACACGCTATTCTTCGCGATCAATATTTTGCAATTGCATCCGGGCATTAGTATCGTTGTATTCGAATCAAGATTATATTTGTCCCGAAGGATGAGCCGAGTGGATCTATATCGACAACGACGCGCAATAACGTGCAATATTGAAAAGGGTTATACAAACAATAGCTGCGAACGGGAGGAACGGAGGCGGTCGATGCACCTGTGCTTCGTTACGAATCAATCGACCAGGTTAATGAAGCGCGAAGGGTGTCGAGAGACCTACCCCAGGTGATGTCGTTGAACCAAAACTGCGAGGACCCGGTGGTATCGTCGATCATGGAAGGAGCAGGATCCGTAGGCGGATTACACGGTCCATGTACACGACACGTATTAGTCCCTATAGCTCGGTTGCTGGACGCGTACATCATCTCCGTGGCGATCACTTCGTCCAGATCGACTTCCGAGGTGTCGTCGACACCTTTATCGCAGAGTAGTTTCATCCTGGAGGACGAGGATCCTGGCTGCACGAATATATCGTCGCGAGGACTGTTATTGGGCGAGCCCTCGCCTCTGAGTCCAACGATCGGTTGCTCGTACTCGGCGGAATCGCTGCTGGGCGAGGGTGGATACGTGCTGGTGCTCGATTTAATCGGACGATCACGCGGCAAAACTTGAATCCCCATGGACGAAGTGGAAGGTCCTTCTACGGCTGGTGGAATCTTACGGCCAGCCGCAGCCGCTGCCGCAGCAGCCAGTGCCGCGGAATAAGAGTAAAAGGAACCACCCTGTATCATCATGCTACAGGGCTGTTCCTCAACTGCGGCACCAGCACCGGATCCGGACGACGTACCGACGCCGATTTCGCCCTGTATTTGTTGTTGAATACCGTATAACCCTGTTTCCGTCTGATGATACGGTTGTTGTTGTTGTTGGTGCTGATGCAAAGTCTGAGGTTGTTGTTTATCCTTCTCCCGACGGGGTGATCGACCCCTATCGCTGACTGACGTTGCGCTCCAATAACCCCACGCCATTTCGTGACGAATTTATCCGTATTTATCTTTCTCAACTTCCTCTATCCTGGCTGTCTGATATCGTCCGCCAACAACCGTACACCACTGGCTCCCGTCTTTTGCTCGCTATCACCCTCTAACTCCCACCCCCTCAGTTTTCCCTACTTTCCTTCCCCAGCGGTACGTGCGCACACTCTCCCAATCTCTCTCTTTCCGGCCCGTTGTCTTTCCCTTCCTCTCCTTCTTTCGCCCCGTACCACCTCTGTCCTCGCCTCTTCCACCGTGGCCGACCTCTTGCAGGAGCCCGGCTGAGAATGCGACGAGTCAGCGCGATCGATGCTGGTTTATCGCCACTTTTGCAACCTCTCCAGTGACAACAGCGATTGTTAAAGATACACCGTCACAACCTCTCGACACGAGTTCGCGGAGCACTGAAACAAGGCCGGTCCACCGTGCCGTATATTCTCTCCGAGCTATACCGGTTATCTTCCGCGGATGAACCTCGAAGAATGATCAACCAGCCGTCTTTCCTGCCTATCCTCTTCTCGCGCTGATCCACCCTTTCCCACCCCAACGAGATTTCCAGTTAGCTACTCTGTGCGGGGCGTTCTCGCCACCCTTAACAGACCTCTCCGTCGGATTTCCACGAGGAAACACGCCAGCTAATCTGTCCGCGTAAGAATATCGACTGCTGCTGCAGTATTCATTAACTGCCGTCACCACCCAACCAGTTTTACTCCACGAAATGCGCAAACGCTAGGATAAAGTCACGCCGAAAACAGAACTGATTTCTGTTTAACAAACCGCCCGACTCTTTTTCCTTCTCATAAGCTTTTCCCTGTTCTCCCTGTTAGTTCTCATCCGACCACCCTCCTTCACTCCTCTCCATCCCTTGCATCAGCCCTCTTGCCTCTCAGCACATCCCTATTCGCTCCAATTCTTTTTCCTCGATATTTCCTTCAGTTATCACCTTTCTGTGTTAACATTCTTTCTTTTCCAACCCTCCACTTTTCAACCCCTTCTCACATACATACACACACTCACTCATTCAATCACTCGCTCACTCACTCACCCACTCATTCACTCACACACTCACTCATAATCTCTCACCCTCCTTGTCACATGGGCTTTACTTAACTACGTTCTTGTGTCTTCCCACCCTTGCCCCTTTTTCTTCTCAATTTTAAGGGTCACTTTTATTAGTTTTTTTACTCGCGTGTTTGCCTTCTTTTCCAACGAAATCTGTTAAACACTACAAAATCGGGTCACGGGAATACGGTTACACGTAAATGGGATGATTTTTGGGAGATGCGCCAAATTTTTAATGCTTATCGATTGTGTAACGCAAATCGGATGCGGTTACCCGAGGTATTAATTATTCGGGCAATTATTTATACAATCATTTTTGTACGTGATAAAGCTTATGCGAAGATTGTAGTTGATAATATTATACAAATAGTATAGTACAATAGTACAGTAATATGTTGAATATAAAACTACTTTAAACGAACACATACAAAGTAACTAAACTATATAGTTAAGTACAAAACAAAAGAGCACAAGTTGTAACTATATTTAAATACTACTATTTGCATGTTCTTGACCTGATAATTTACAAATCATAAGAATAAAAGTACAAGTAGGGAATCATATATCCAAATTTGTTGAATATTCTATCAAATTGAAACAAAATGAAAGCTTTAAGAAACAGTTACACAGTTGCACACACATTATCATTAACAATACAATGAATAAAAAGACTATTTAAATGGAATTTTATACAGAAAATACAGACTTGCATTTATATAACATTATTACTTACCATGTATAGTTATTTCAGTGTCCTTCTCTAATTCATAAAGACGCAGCGCTTCATCCAGTTCTTGTTGAGAAGCAATCCTACATGGATCCCCTTCGTCATCAACCCACTTCATAGTAAATTGATCTTGACCTGCTGCACCAAATCCACATATTGTACGCATTTCTTCCCGCAATGTGTCTACCGAAATTCCAGGAGTAATATATGTAATCTGCACTTCCCTGATATAAAACAAACCATTACAATGTCTTTTGCTATCAAAAATTATTCACGTTTTATAAATAAGGAGCCAAATTGAAATACATAGACAACAATCATAAATTGAATGTTGTTTAGATATATTTAAACATCTTTTGAAAGGAATCTTGTTTATATAAAGGATGGATAAAATATAAACAAATGCAATTAATGCATTCCAATATATATTTAGTTAATTCTATCAAGTTATGTAAACATGTTTAAACTCCTAGGAAATCATAAATCATTATATTACATACGCTATATTGTAAATCATATGCTTATGAAGGTAATATATGAAAATCAATATTTTATTTCGTAGCTTTATTATTTTTTTTTTCATTCATTGTTGTTTTCATAAAAAATACATACTATTACAGAGGAATTATATATGTATATTACCCATTATAAACAATTTTTACTCGTATGTCATCATTCTCTGTCGTTTGTGTAGGCATTTTCAAAATGTATATTGACCACTGCTATCTAAAAAGTAAAAATGAGAAAGCGTTGTTATCAAGATGAATTTATAATTATTTAATCATAAAAATATTTGAACCAAATAAATAAACAATAACAAATCAATGAATCAATTTTTTATAATTAAATAGATGCAATATAGTAGAGAATATAAAGCAGGAATTTAATTTATAAGAGTTCTTAAAGTGTAGTAATTAGATTTCAATACATCAACAAAGTTCTGATTAACACAAATTGAACATGATTTTTTCAATTTAAGTAACGGAATATTGTAATATTCTACTTGATTATATCAATAAATTTATATTCTTCTATTTAAATTTCATAAATCTAGAAGATTATAGATAAACGTTACGTTTGAAATAGTTTAATTTGCGACAACCTTAGTTTTGTTGTACATACATATATGATTTCTGACTCACCACAAATATTTTCAACAATGACCTAACTGCGAAGTTAGATGAAATAATCCTGTTGTGTACTTCCAGTAGAATAAAATATCGTTGTTATAAAACTACTAATTAGAAATACATATATAATAAACAAAATTGAAAAGTACTTAACACAGCAAAACGCGTTGTCACTTGGCAGTCGCCATGTTTACTATAGCATACATATCTTCATAATGTATTATACATACTTATATGTATATAATGCATATACGAATGCAACAATAAAGAAATCGAACTTTAATACGGTTATACTGAAAATCATATTTATAAAACATAAAGAAGTACCAAAATTACTCTCCGTTATGTATTATCCACAATAACGTAAACGCACAAATTATCACTAGTATATAGTTCTAGGTGTACAGTTGTACATAATGAAAAGTTTTCAAATTATAATTGACGCTATAAAAATCTGTATTTATAAACCTGCATCGATGCTGCAAAATGCATATCACATTACTATCATTTTTAATTTTGAAGCTTATTTTTATAATTAAGAATTTATTTAATATAATTAAAATTTATAACTTGTTAAATTAACGATATCCGTGGCTAATAAATAGTATGATAAATGTATGAACACTAAGAAGAGTATATAGATGCCTTATGACATTGTTCAGTAACATTCATATTCCCCACTCATTGTTGTTAGATTTGGAGAGCCTAGCGCCATCGACGATAGAGAAACAGATCTTAGCTTGTAAGAACGCCACTCTATAGATTAATAAATACTGGTAAATTTACAACTTCCGCGGGAAATTTAATCATAACCGTAAATGAAATTTCAAGAATTTAACGTATTGAACACAAATACTATTAAAAATATGTACGGAATACCTTGATATGATAAATTACTCGGATTGTTTGAAAATAATTACTTTCATTTAACTATACGACGTATTTCTAATGACGTTCATAAAACAAAGTTACATTCATTTTATATGTATGAATTTGTTATTGGCATTTATGACATAAGCGATTATTGCACTACAAATGCGATATTATAAAAATTTTTTAATTATTTACACGAATATAATCTTCTATGGAAAAATGTTGTTAAATTATTCATTTTAAATAATACGGACGTATTATTACATGAAAAAAGACAAACAGAACAGTTGCGGGCAACGTACCGCAATAATTTTACAAACAAATCGCTTGCTGTCGTAGCTAGGAGTGCTTTTCAAGAGTGAAAAAGAAAGTTCCACATTTGGCGTCTTTCTCGACACCGGAACTTAACCGAAATGATTCGAAGCGTCGAGCTCACGTAAATACGGACCGTGAGATAAAGCGCATGCGTAGTAGTGATAATCTTACCCTTTTGTCTTTCGTCAGTTAGGTTGCTTGTCCACCTAGTACTGTACACATAATATTGCTGTGTGTCATTTGTATTTTGGAGCATCAACTGGTTAGAAAATATTTAAGATATATTTTCTATTCCTTGAATTGAATATTCAGTGGTAAGAAATTGTGTTTAAAAACTGCATTACTTTATTTAGATTATAAGCATTTAATGTTAATATTTTAGGTCATGATCAGCGATGAATGGGAATTTGAGGTTATCCTACATTGGGAGCGTAATAAATAAATAAATGTATTTCGCCTCTTTTAATATAAAATTTACGTTTATGAGTAAACATTCAACTTCATACAATAGTTTCCAAGTAAAATAAAGGTTAAGAAAATGATTGATTTTATTAATGAAAAAATATTATTTACTTTATGTTAAGTAAATAATTAAATTAATAAATTACTTGTGTTAATTGTTATTGATAATTTAACTGTTGCTTTTATATTTTAGTGTCAAGATGAAGAGATCACATTCTAAAAGTGGTCGAGATGGCTATAAACGTCAAGGTCATCGTTCAAGAGATCGCTATTACGACAGTGATAGAAGTAGTAGAAGGAATGACCATTACAAAAGAAGTCGTGATTATGAAGAATCATATGCTGAAGAACGATCTTATGGACGTGTCATGAAAAGATCAGGAGATTATGAAACCGAGAATAGAAGGAAAGAAGAGAAAGATAAAGTAACAAACAGAACTATGGAGAAAAGAGATGGGAAGAATACATCTGATGATATAACAACAAGACAAAATAGGACAGTTGATTTAATAACATCAAAAACTGGAGGTGCATATATTCCACCTGCAAAATTAAAGATGATGCAAGCAGAAATCACTGACAAATCTGGAGCTGCTTACCAACGTATTGCATGGGAAGCTTTAAAAAAATCAATCCACGGTTACATTAATAAAATTAACGTTAGCAATATAGGACTTATAACTCGAGAACTTTTGAAAGAAAATATTATCAGAGGTAGAGGTCTGCTTGCTCGATCTATAATCCAAGCTCAAGCAGCATCTCCAACATTTACTGCTGTTTATGCAGCTCTTACTGCAATTATTAATTCTAAATTTCCTAATATTGGAGAATTAATATTAAAACGTCTTGTAATACAATTTAAACGTGGTTTTAGAAGAAACGATAAACC
The DNA here is from genome assembly GCF_028453695.1 of Augochlora pura. Lineage (NCBI taxonomy): Eukaryota > Metazoa > Arthropoda > Insecta > Hymenoptera > Halictidae > Augochlora > Augochlora pura. The sequence goes on from NC_135777.1 coordinate 9,173,597, forward strand.
TCTTTGTATTTCATCAGGTACATTCGTAGCACATTTAGTAAATCAAAGGGTTGCTCATGAAATACTAGCATTAGAAATATTGACATTGTTAGTAGAGACACCAACAGACGATTCCATTGAAGTAGCTATTGCATTTTTAAAAGAGTGTGGTATGAAATTGACTGAAGTCACCAGAAAGGGTATTGAAGCAATATTTGAAATGCTACGAAACATATTACATGAAGGTCAGTTAGACAAAAGAGTTCAATACATGATTGAAGTTATGTTTCAAGTTCGAAAAGATGGATTTAAAGATCATGAAGCAGTTCCAGAAGAGCTGGATCTTGTTGAAGAAGACAATCAGTTTACTCACCTAGTGACATTAGATGAGGCAACTGATTCTCAGGACATATTAAATGTTTTTAAATTTGATACAGAGTATGTTATTAATGAAGATAAATATAAACAGTTAAGTAAAGAAATATTAGGTTCAGATGTTAGTGAATCAGAAAGTGAAGAAGATGATGAAGAAGGAAGTTCAGATGAAGATAGCAGTACTGCTGTAATGGAGGGAAAAGAAGACGTGATTGTAGATAATACTGAAACAAATTTAACAGCCCTTAGAAGAACAATATATTTGACAATTCATTCATCTCTTGACTTTGAAGAATGTGCTCATAAATTGATGAAAATGCAATTGAAACCTGGACAAGAAACAGAACTCTGTCATATGTTCTTAGATTGCTGTGCAGAAATGAGAACATATGAAAAATTTTTTGGTCTATTAGCAGGTCGATTTTGTGCCATTAACAAAATGTATGTCACACCATTTGAACAAATTTTTCGAGATTCATATCATACAATACATCGTTTAGATACAAATAAGTTACGTAATGTATCAAAGTTCTTCGCTCATTTATTATTTACTGATTCTATTTCGTGGGAGGTACTGTCTTGTATAAAATTAACAGAGGATGATACTACAAGTTCTAATAGGATATTTATCAAAATCTTATTTCAAGAACTTTCAGAATATATGGGACTATCTAAACTGAATCAACGTGTTAAAGATGTTACATTACAAGAAGCTTTTGAAGGATTATTTCCTAGAGATGATCCAAAAAATACACGATTTGCAATCAACTTTTTTACATCAATTGGTTTGGGTGGACTTACAGACGATTTGAGAGAACATTTGAAATCTCATCCAAAGCCAGCAATAGCACCTGTAATAGAACAAAAGCCTGAAAGTGCATCTAATGAGACATCCCCGTCTAGTTCAAGTACATCGTCATCTTCTACATCTTCATCTTCTTCATCTAGTAGTTCAAGCTCGGATGATTCTGATTTCTCCTCGGAAGAAGAAACTAAAAAGAAGAAAAAGACAAAGAAAGATAGAAGGAAAAAGACTATAAAAGAGAGCAAGAAGAAACATAAGAAGAAATCTAAAAAGCCTAAATAAAATATATGCACAATAAGTTGTTGTTGTTTTTATTTTTCACTAATATTATTAAAGCATTTCATATGCTTTATGATATGTATGTACACAGATTATTTATAATAATCTAAAATCCTTAGAATGTAATTAATTTGTAATAAATATATTTTTATCAATGATCGCCTAAATTCTTGACATATTGAATTTTAAAATCAATTAAAAATAAAATAATAATTTAATAACATAACTTGCTACCATTTCTGTTAAGGAATAATTATCACTCCTGATAAGACATATCAAAGTAAATATGATATTGTTGTTATGTATGAACGTATATTTAATATCTGGATAAGCCTGTGAGATCCCGAGATATTTTCGGACAAGATTAAAATAACACTCTCGAGAGACAAGTAAAAAGCATTCGCTTCTTTAAAGAAAATCAAAATAAACCGTCACCACCGCAACTTTAGTCTAATGTGCACAATGTTAAGCTTGCCCTGGCAATGAACGTGGATTAGGTGCGCTCTGCCAATGTGGGTGTAGGGAATGTAGGCTGTTTTGACGGGGAGATCACGTGATTGAATACAGTATTTTCTTCGTTATAAACTTGCTGTTTGTTGCCGGTAACGAGCTTATAGAGGAATAGTTGCCGGTGACGGCGAATGTGGTGATTCGCTTTTATTTTGCGGTAGGTGTGAGTGAGAGAAAATGAAAGCGGGAAAGAAATGTAGCACGATGCTGTCTACACATACGTGACACATTTGCAATCGAAACTGGTAGGGATAGTAACGAGTTTATAGCGCAAAGGACAAATCGAACTCATAACGAGAAAATATTGTACTCATCTCAGCCATTGCCATCACCACTACCACTAGCAGTGCTGTCGTCGTCCGACCAGCCGACACTATGCTATAATCCGTAGATACGCAGACTCAACCATTCCACATCTTTCGGAAGCGAGCTGCGGTTACGCGAGATCTGTAACGTGCATGTATATGTACGCATGTTTATTTGTGCCTGTGTGAACGTGTGAGTGCTACCACACTGGTTTCATAGATACGAGATTACGATAGAGACAAAGCTGCTAAAGTAGTAGACAGGGAAGCACGGTAGGAGGCTAAACATAATGCTAGTTCGGTGGACGTTGCGGTGTTAAAAACGAGTATAGTGAACTTCGATCGACGACGTGACAATTGTGAAAGAGATCGAAGACGCGCAAAATTTACGATAGTCCTATGACATCCAAACCAAAGACATAAACGAGAAAGGCGGTTCCATGTATACACATGCGAATAGAAAATTGTCTCTAATTAAGTGTATAATGCTCTGTACGCTTACAAAAGTGTACAATGATATACGTTCACTTTAAGGACCCTGTGTCGCATCCTTGTGTTTACATACGCATGGAATTATAGTGTATGTGTATATGTGTGCAAAAAAAAGCAAGGTGGAGTATTTGTACCAGAAAAAAAGACACTAGTGGTGGGAGAGGAAGGGTGGAGGGAGGGAGGGAAGGCGAATACACGCATGCAATCGACGAAACGTCTTGCTACGAAAACGCACTGGTGTTTAGATGTGTTATAATATCACGTTGTAATAGCGTTGGATGGCCGACTTATGGATATTTGACGCGGCTCCGCGTTGTTTGTGACCAACAGCGTGCAACGCGACCAAAAATATGCGTATCTTTTTGAGCGGTTCTTCGTTTCCGAGTTCGTATGCGATCGATACGTCAGTTTGTCGCGATGTGTTAAGTCAATTCGTTGTCTGACGATGTCATTCATAATGTTCGTCAGTCGAACATGTCAACGATTTCATGATTTCTTTAATAAATAGTATAATTAATTATTTATTTGTACTCGTACACCGCCATAAAGAACGACAATAGTGTCGGTGGTGTCGGGTGGTAGTGACAGTGAGGTCGACGACGACGACGACGACGACGGCGGCGGCAGTGACAGTGGTGGTAGAAATAACTGTGGCGGTGGCGGTGGCGGTGACGGTCGAATGGCGGTCGCGGTGGCGATCGTGATAGCGACGGTAGCGACGGTAGTAACGATAATACCGAAAGCAGCGACGATAGAAACGACAGCAGTGATAACGAAGATCGCGAAACAATGGATACACTTATAATCGGAGAGATTTCTTGTACCATATTAAGAGGATAGATGGAAAAATATGCAAACAAAATCAACGAGAAGTAAAAAGAGAAGAACTGATTGCGAGCTATAGAGAGGAGGATCCGCGATCAAACAAAGTGAACAAATGTAAAATTGAAAGGAATAAAACAATTTCGACTGCAGGTTCGTTTACAGTGGCGGGTATATCGTTTTTTTTTGTTAAGTATATCTGTATACACACTCGTTCTGCAAGTACGAATTATCATGTGCATGGAAACGACGTTGCGATGGACAATAGACTGTGGATAATAGATAGTCGAATCTTTGTGTTGAACATAATATTACGACAAGGGGAACAGACTTAGATAAAGACATATGAACGAGTTAAGCGTATACTCATCTCGCGTGCCAAAGGAGAAGCGACTGGATGTAATAGTGCATCATCTGAGATGAACACATCGTGTAGTTGCTCACTAGTGCTATTTATCCCCCGTGATCGTAAATGTGGACTACATGAATGACACGAGTGTTGAATTAAGTAGTGCAAAGTGAATGCGTGTAGGTTTTATATATTGTAGGTGTAAATACGCCTATGTTACGGTTCATACGAAAAAGCGTGGTATGTCAGAAGCTGTCTCGAAGATTTCATACAACGAACGAGCTCGCTATCTTGTTGAATCTTTGTATACGCGAAACGAATAATGGAGACCTTATTGCCTGGCAATACAAACAGTCAATCCTACAGTCCACAATTAAAGACCGTCTTAAAGACATATCAGCTATCCGCTGTGAAAAGCTTACAGGGTCCGAGCTCGGCTTTGCTTGGTATGGACTGTAAGAGCCTATTACAAGATCAGGCACCTTGTTACTCCCCTTCGAGTCGATCGAGTAATTGTGTCATTGATTCAGCATCCGAGCAAGTCTCCACGAAAGATATTGAAAAAGATAATAATTTATCAGTGACACCTCTTATCCCGTGTAAAGTTCGCAGAACAGATCAACCGCTTGAAGATTCTGACGAGGACCCTCAATTAGAGCGCTCGAAAAATGTTTATGAGAAGAGAGAATTGGAATTTCAAATTCCAATTTTAACTGCACCCGATCAAAGTTGTTCTGAAAGATGCGAGACTGTTTTAGAGGGTGAAAGGATATCTTGTTTTGTGGTAGGAGGTGAAAGGAGGTTATGTTTACCACAAATTTTGAATACAGTGCTGCAAGATTTCTCACTTCAACAGATCAATCAAGTGTGCGATGAATTACAAATTTATTGCTCACGATGTACACGAGATCAGTTAGAGGAACTAAAACATTCAGGAATTCTGCCCCGTAATGCTCCTTCCTGTGGCCTTATTACTCAAACAGATGCCGAAAGGCTTGTCAGTGCTTTGCTTTTAAGGACAGAATCATGTGACCTCTCTAAAATTGGTCCAAATGAGGATAATACAGAGAAGAACGTGTCTACTAAAAGTGATACCAATAAAGAAGCTATTGTCAAATTTAAAGTATATCACGAGTGTTTCGGGAAATGTAAAGGCATTTTTGATGCAAGTTTGTTCGAATCTGACGATTCAGTATGTATAGAATGTATTGAATGTGGCTGCCAATTTTCACCTCAATGTTTTGTTAGACACGCTCATAGATCTCTTGAAAATCGTACTTGTCATTGGGGTTTTGATTCTGCGAACTGGAGATCATACCTGTTACTTTCACGGGAACAAGAAAATTATAATAAATCACTCAATATATTTCGAGAATTAAAAGAAAAACATCTGTTATTGGGTTCCAAACGAAAATCAGAGGTATTGTACTTTCCATATTACTTCTTTCAAATATTTATATTTGATACAATTTTCCGATTTTACTGCTTAATTAATACTGATTGCATATTAAAATATGAGTAAAAGAAGAAAATAAAGAATCCTTTTCCAGTTGCGCCATGATTCAGAAAAATTGGCTAAACGAATTAGAAGAGATGTAACAAGAGATGAATGTCCAGGAATATATAATGGAAGTGGCTTAGGCTTATATCATCCTGTATCACAGGTAGCTAATGCAACTGATCCATATTTACAAATGCAATGGGCAGTTTTTGAATTAGCAGCTAGAGGGGCATCAGCTTTCAGACCTTGGAATACTACAAGTACTTGCAAGCATAAAGATAGGTAAGGTTAACATTTAATATATACATTTAATGTAAGAACACGGGAAGTTTAATTTATAATAAATATATGATGTTTTCTGTAAACAGTTCATCATTGGTGCCTGCATATCTAAGTCGAGGTCCACCTGTATTGCAACATCCAGAACGTGTGGTTCCACTCTCTGAATGCAAACGTTTTGAACCACATTTCCAACCAAATGTAGCCTTAGCACCTATACCTGCACCATCAGTGCCTGTAGTACTTCCACCATCTGCTCATCATCAACGACGGCATCATCATGAACACAAACGTTATAATCATCACTTATCAAGCCCTAATGAGAAAAAAGAACCTCCATCAGACAGTGTGAAACTTGAGAAAACTCCTAGGTCTCCTAGTTGTGGACCTAATGTTGGCACTTATTCTGCATTCCCTTCATATACATCTGAAAGCAATCAGAAAGAATTGCCACAGATAACTAAAAATGATGTCGGTGAAGAAGAGGAGAGTAGTACTGCGGTAACATCTTCTACAGTGAACATAGAACCACCTTCAACTGACATTGGTAACTCTGCACTGGAAAGTGATTCTGACTCAGAAGGAACAACAGCAATAGATTTAGAAGATAGACTAGTGGCTTTAGAAGTACCGCAAGATGTCCTGGAGCTAGCACGGCGTATAGTTTCAGAGAATGCACAGTTGCGACGTCATCGGCGTTCGGATGCCCGCGAAATAGTTCGATTGCGCAATCAATTGCAAATGCAACAACAACTACAATCTAATGGTAGTGATATAAAGAAGGAACCAGCAAATGCAAGCGCAGCAGACAGTACAGAAGGTAGTGAAGAAACGGAAGCTATAATACCATCAAATGATAAAGAGTCTGAACCTGTTGTTCTAGCAGTTAGTAAAGAATAAAATCAATGATTAGAGTTTTTTAAATTATTTAATATAAAACTGCTCAGCAATTTTTTGCATCGCTTATCTTTTGGCCAGATAGGCGTGCATTAAATTTAGTATTAGATCTACTAATAATGACAAAATTCTAAATGAATAAAAATCTGTTTAGGTTTATGTGATACATAGAAAGCCTTCAACATTGTAAAATTTAATTTCAAATTTTTATTGTAATCATATTTCATTGTATCGATTTTTAAGTAAAATCGGATGTAGATATTGTAATATATGGAAAAGCAACATAAGTTAACCGGAATTTACCATGCCATTTAATAGTTATACTTAAACGATCATTAAATAAGTTTTTCATGCATATTAAATATGCTCACCACAAAGATTTTTATGATCACTTGTTTAATTAGGTAATTAAACGATGATCAGAAAATAAGAGATTAGATTGCTTTCCATTTACTTTTTATAGTCATGATTGCATAATGTAAATACATTCAAGTATCATAGGTGTATGTTTATATTAATAGCATTATCATGCAAAATATTGCTAAAGTACAAAAAACCTTTAGGTGCTATATTGTTATATTAGGAATGTTCTAAGCATAAATCTAGGTGTATTTCAGCAGTTCGTACTATACCATAATATTAAACACCTTGATTATGTTTTGTTTTTATTATGTTTACAGCGTCAAATGCAAATGAAATTTTATTTTTCACTAATAAACTCAATTCGAATAATTATTTGCACATCGAATAAGTTAATTATTTAAACATTAAAAATATTTGTGTGATATTACAAGGAGTCGCGAAAATTTAAAGAAATTATTAATTTTTTTGTACATTGAATAATTCTTATATTATTTTGTGACATATAGCTAATTCCAATTTCTTACAATTAAATATATTGTACTATGAACAGTTGGAATTAGAATGGGATGAATGTTATTTTATTAAAGGCGCGCGTAATTGCGATATATGTACTTTTTTGTTTCTTTTTGCAATATTGTATAATATCCCCAAGTAATCATTATTTTATTAATGATTTTTAATTTTTTGGCAAAAATACCGTAGAGTATAAAATTGTCGCAATAAGGTGGTTACATAGAATTATTATCCTTTTTGGTATTATTATTTATTTGAAACGTACCATATACATATCATTTTAGTTGTATGTAATGTTTGGAAAATATTTAACGCTGAGGGTCGTGAAATTTTAAATGTGATTTATTGAAAATACTTTTACATGATTGGAAATTAAGTTTTATGATGATAATGTAATTAATATTCCTAGGGGATTATGAAGCAAAATTATAAGCACAATTTTACCTTTTATTGACTACTATTATTCTTTCTGTTCATTATTATGGTGTGTACATGCAATAATAGAAAAATACATTTTTTGAAATATTTATGAAAAATCAACACTGATTTAGAGATATACCTAGATACGCACTAGATGTTTAAGAGTAAGGCAACATAAACATGAAAATATACAGGGTGTCTCAGCTAAAGGCCACCTAAATATCTTTTTCATCTTTAATGGCATAAAAAGTATTTTTGGCATAATTTAAATGGTATCAAAGTTACAATATCATAAAAAAATCTTTTTATCCTGTTACTCTTTCATAGTTTTTCAACGTTATTGTTACCCTTAAATATAATTTTAATATTATTCTGCAATTTTATCACATTTTTTGGTTTTCGAGATCATCTGAAGGTCATGACTTAAATTGAATAAACTTATTCAAATGTATTTTTTCAGCTGCTACAAGATAGAATAAAAAAAAATATATATTTCTTAATAAAAAATAACGATGATTTTGAAAATCTATAAAAAAAGTAGCTGAACAAACAAATTATTATTCTATAGTATTCCACCTCGATACCATTTACATTATGATACAAATATCTCTATGCTATTAAAAATGAAAGAAACATTTAGGTGACCTCCTTTAGCTAAGACACGCTGTATATAAATATTCATCTAACGTACATATTTGTATATATCTTGAACACTCTTTTCTAACTTCCATCTTTTTTTTGTAATTTCATGTACTCCTTTATTTTGTTAAATTTTTTGTCATTGTTTTGCTTGTTTAATCTTGCAATATGTGAAATTAGTATAATATAAATATGAATTCATTCTACTTGAGTACAGTTTTTGAAAAATTGTATATCAAATATATTATGATATTGTTTTTGGAAATATAATTAAAAGTTCCATGTGCATAAAGTATTTGAACGATTTAATGTATATTGGAAAGGTTGTTTTATAAGCTTCAAAAGCTTTTTGGATTGGTACATATTAGAAGTACAATGTAAATCCTACACATATTTACATACTATAGTAAAACCAGTTAGTTATACATTTGTGTATTTGAAACAAACATACACATATATTTCGAGACTGCTTCAAAGATCTCTTATCATATACATTTTTCTAACATAACAAGAGTGCCAGTAATTCTTGTATCACATCAAAGCACAAGGCATAAGAAATTTCCATTTTCAATTTTATTATTCGCAACACTAACTTTTTAAATAAAAATGAACGATAAATTTTCAAAGCAATCTGTTAGATGAAGAAATTGAAGGTGTATGATATAATGGATTATATAGGATAAATGCATTCACTATTATACTTCGTATAATATTTGGTCAATACATATGACATATATACGTTACATCATATTGTTGTAATATTATAAACATCCCACCTACGGTTAAGAATGTAATAATTTATGATTTTCATACACTCTCAGTTTATTATAGATATCTAGAGTACGTCGTAAAATAGTAACATATATAAATTGCATAAAACTCGGTTTTTTCAATACATTTGAGATCTGCAAATGAAGTTTCAATGAGATCATGTAACTGCCATGACTAAAGATGTATTTTAATTTTGAATGGGTGATGTATTAAGTTAAAATGGGAAATTACAAATAAATACACAATATGCGACGTCTGACTTTATTAACATTTTTGTCATGATATGCGACGTCTTGATGTGGATTTCGTTCGTTCGAATAAATAACAATTCGCTAATTGGCTTTTACTTGATTAAGATGATTCATCAAAATAATGTTACCGAGTGTTTCATAAATAAGAGAAAATCGTTGTTGTTATAATGTATTTATTTTAACTTTGGAAAAAAGAAGAGTCGTGGGCAGTAGCTAATGTAACTATTGTGTACATTATTATGAATGTACATTCGATATTTGAAGCGCATTTGATATGCGTATAATTAATGTTTAAGAACTCGTTCGATTTTAATTTCGAGTAGTAGGCTATAATAGGTTTCTTTATTTGTGTTGCAAGTAGAAATATGAAATACTAATCGAACGAGTTTCGAAGTCTTATTTTCTCGATCGCGTTCATGCCTCGAAATTCAAGAAAATAAACTATTGATAAGTTGTTTGTTAAGTGATGAAGGATCGTTCGATGCAAATAGTTTTACATAATCAGATGATTTCAATATGTTGCTACGTATGAATTTATGTATGAATAAATAACGTGTCTATTGGTCTCTGTAGATTTGTCAAGTAGTGGGCGTTCTAACAAAAACGGCTCGAGACCTCTGTTTGAATTATCATAAATTTAATTCATCAATGAGATAAATAAGAAAAAATTTACCGGGAATATGGTACGTATATTTCTATCAGTCTAGTGAATTTAAGAGTGGCAGGAGTTTATATCCTCTCGAGCTACTATCAATGGTTTATTTTCTTAATTATGAACACACTTGTTCCACGATTGATGGCATAATAGATTTAGAATAAATGTGTTTCATAACAACACAGAAATATTTTTAAGAAATGAAGCGTGTCATTAAAAATAATATAAAACAAGTGCAATATGAAAGTACAAAATTTAATCTTTCATTTGAACTTTGTATATTTTACAAAAAAAAAAGAAAAGAAAGAAACGGATATATGAACGACTTCTTCGGTATTCTAAATTCTAGTTATAAGAGTTTTTAAAATGTTTTACCATTAGAATCTCCAGAACCTGTAAGACAATGATCCTGATAACGTACTTATATAGCGTTGAATTTTTGGATATTCTCTAATGATAACGATAAACGATGGAGCGGTTTAGAACGATTTAACAATAAACAATTTTCTAATCGCTTGAACGTTATCCTGAATTTTGTATAATCGAATATTTATATTCGAACGACGAATTCCATATTATTTATGGATCGATATATATAACAATGGATATTAAGTAGTTCCAGTAGCGATCTGATTGATCTTTGGTATAATTGTAGAGTAAATGTACATACATATAATTATTTTCCAAAAAAATACTCATTGTTAAATGTATATGACGGAAACTGTTATAGATAAGGCTATTATCGTCATTTATATTAATTGAGATAATAAACGACATTTCGATTAAATAAGATTTTTCCATATTATTGCATTGATAGTGTATATTTAAAGAAAAAAATGTTATTCGTACATTATACATGTGTGACAATCATATTTTTTATTTTTCTTTCTCATTTATGTTTTACTTTCATCGAATAAAATGCGGCCCCGTATCCATAAGTTTCAATCATAGATAAGTAATTTAGTATAATCTTTGTATATATGATATCCAAAATTACATAATTAATTATTTTTGATATACATACTGATCCGTTTTGAGATTCAGAAATTTTAAATTAAATAATATTTAATTTAAATATCTTCAAGAATTGAAAAGTTGTGATCTTGCATTTTAGTTGCTACAATAAGGATACTTTAAATTAAAAACAGAGAGATATTATCAAACTGCATACAACTTAACTCGCCTGATTGTATGTTTTATATAATATACCGTACACACATGCAATCACACGAAATAAGTCTACCTGCATTACGTTCGTGTATCGCTAAAGCGCCGTCTACCTGTTGCATTCACCACTATAAGTGCCTGAATTCCAGTTTCATCCAAAATCCTTTAGGAGAACGAAAGACTAATTAGATTTCTGGTTCGAGACTTTACCGTTATACTCTTAATATATTTATATTCTTCGATATAAAACATCTTAAATACTTTTACTTAAATTTTACTACTTACACACGGAAGACTTGTATAACATTTATTAGCATGTTTAATATGTGTACTTCTGTTATGCTGTGTCTGGTCTCAGTGAATTTTTGACATTTAACGATTCATGTTTTGGAAGTGTGATTTTAACGCAACACTGAGGGAACATAATGGCTTTTTTATGCCCAGTGCGTATACGGCGAGGAAAGAAAAAGAAACGTGAGTAGAAAATCATCATTCTATGTTTTTACGAAATTTGTTTTTGTATGAACTTACCGTCGCGTACACTTAATCTTACCGTACCATTACGTATGTTGTGTATTTTATGTTTCTATTACCATTTTTTAAAAATAAGATCGAGATTTTAAAGTCTTCACAACTTTCATACGTTGCGAAAAGGAAGAAATGTTAAACAAAAAGTATTCAATTCGAAATGACAAGGTTTTATTTGTAGGTAAAAACTTTTAAGATATTATAATACTACAGTTATATTTTCATTAACAAGCGACACATTTATTTTTATCTTATAGTAGAAAGTATTATAACAGTTCTTTTCACTATGAAAGATCTTGAAAGTTCCATTTTTTAAAGTCTCTTTTAAAAACGAAACATATTTCCTAGGAAAAAGAATAAAAATAGTACTATTGTGTAATTTAAATCGTTTTCTGCAATATAGCTGGAGTACATAATTTTAATTTGGAAAAAGATTGTGTTGGAGGAGGTGGTACAGGATTGGGTTTAGGAACCAAAGTGCCATTGCCACCTGGTCGTATAACAGGAAGTGCTAGTATTGAAACTTTAGTTAGAGTAGGTATTGAAAAAGAAAATGGACTTTCACCAGATAGTAAAATGGTCATTGTTCATGACTTTACACCTTGTGTTGACGATGAGCTTCAAGTGAAACGTGGCCAGGTTAGCAGCATTTTATTCTACATTGCTTAAAGAAAATGTAAATAACTCTTTATGTGGTTCTTTTATTACATATTCTTATATTCACTTTATGTTTCATAAAGCTATATTTAATTTAATTCTGTTTAATATTAAATGTAAAATGCATTTTTTTATGGTGTTGTTTTGTTCATTTTCTGCATGTTCTAGGTTGTAAATGTTTTGTATAGAGAGAATGATTGGGTGTATGTAATAGCAGCTGATACTCGTATGGAAGGCTTTGTACCACATTCATATTGTGCACCTTACACATCGCAGCTTGCTGAATTAACACTTGCTACTCTTATGAACAATGTGAAAAAGAAACTACCAAGGTCTAATGAGACTGATTGTGATTTTGCTGGTACAGGTCGTTCGCAAACAGTTGATGCACAACAAACTGACACAGGATCTGCGTCAGACTGTGAAAGTTATGCTCGTAATGTGACTACTGCTGATACAAATGTTAATAGATCTAATATTACACAATCTCAAAATTCTATTCAAACTATATCCTCTCAGCCCGATGTGCACCCCTTTTTTAAAGTAAATATACAATTATTTTAATTTTAAATCTATAATGTAAATGCATTGGATGAACAAACATTTTATAAATGTGTCATAGGATCCATCAGCTGGAAGATATATTGTACTTTATACTTTTGTCGCTAGAGATGAAAATGATGTTAGTGTAGAAAGAGGAGAATTTGTAACTGTGCTCAATCGAGATGATCCTGACTGGTTCTGGGTACTTAGACACTGTGATGGCAACGAAGGATTTGTACCATCTGGATTTGTATATCCAGGACATGTTCTTCATTCTTATGCAACAACAACTAGTACAACTACTACTACTACTACTGCAGCTACAACATCTGCAGAAACACATAGCTTAGGTAAGTTAGATTTCTGATGAATTAAAGTGAGGATTAACTGAATTTTTGTACTGAAAACATTATACAGGAAAAGGTAATAGCAATATACCAGGGAATGAGTCATTACAACAAAAAGGTTTACGAGATTTTCGAGATGAGACAAATGGAACAGAGTTAGTTGTACTTTATGATTATAAGGCGCAGGCGCCAGATGATTTGTCAGTAAGAAGAGCTGATTGGATTTATGCAGATTTGGGAAATCAAACTGTGGATGGTTGGTTATGGGCATACGCACCTAAGACACGCAAATATGGTTTCATTCCAAAAGCATATGCTCGTCCTCCTGCTATGACGAGCTTATGATACAAACTATAATCCTATGTATCTTGCATTTTTTGCATATATTCAACTAATAAAGTACTTTTATATAATACTGCATTTTAAACAATACTCAGCCACATGGATACATGAGAATTATTTCTGTGTAAGTATTTTTACTAACATTACTAGTGACAATTTTATTAACTTCATCATTTATGTTTTTTGATAATGTAGTTAATGTACAGTAACATTAACATTGAGTGTAGCACAATCGGATGTAATGTGATAAAGGAGACCTTCATGCAGGACTATACAATCACCTGTTGACAAAATATCTTGAGGACATTGGGCTGTTCTTAATGAATTCACTGGACCTGTATATGTCAGGGAACGTAAGCCTTCAGTATCAAATTTATCTACAGCCTGTTGTGGAAATAGCATATTTTTTATTGTATTCATATTATATATCATGTATATAAATTTAACTATATGTCTAATTGAATATGTTTGATGAATATACCTGAATGCTACAAAGCAATTTCTCTGTAGTGTTTCCAATATCTAATCCAGCAACCCAGACAATAATTATGCTATTCTCACAGTAATTAATTTTGTTACATTGATCTGTAGAACGTAATCGAGCAGCTAGTACTGATAATGGCAATCGGTTCCGAAACTTTGGATTAATCTGACTACTGTTAAATAGTCTTGCAACAGGATCTCTTATTATGAAGATATATTGAAGGAATACATAAGATATTAAGCTGTATCATACTTTATAAAATACGATATACTTACGGGAGCTTACCGGAAACTAAAAGAAGGGCTAGGCATCGACTAGAATTTACAGATAAAGCATTAAAACTAACAATCAGTGTACTTTTAATGCCTGGTTCCACATTTAAAATGGGCACTTCTGGATGATCAAATATAAAATGATGTGTTAATGCTGAAAAAGCAACATTTATAGCGCAATCGATTCGTGGACATCGGATTGGTCTGCGAGAACATTCTGCTGTAATTTGTCCATTAAGTTTAGTTTCAGATGTATACAAGTCTGGGTTTCCTCTTTTGTATAAATTACAATAACTATATTGTTTTTGTTTACTGTCATTGGTGTCTTTGTCTTCTCGAATATTGTTTTGATCTTTAATTCGCTCGCCATCAGTACTACCTTCAGAATCATCGATGTTGTGACATTTACATGTACCCTTTTCTGTATTCGTAACTGGTGTCGAATAATTTTGATTTCTAGACTTAACATATGCTTGTTCAGATTGATGATACCTAACATGACACTCTGGCTGTTGATATGGAACTTGCATGTTTCTTGAGCAAATATATATGGAATTTAAACTAGTATTGCTCTCTTGAGATAAATTTAGATTTTCATTTTGTACTTGCACTTGACAAAGAATGCAACCTGAATCTGTAATATAAAATCATAATCTAAAACTTTTATGCTTTGTATTTATAAGTTCTCTTAAGATTTATTTAGTCAATTTAGATTATATATATATATATAATTAAAATAGGTCTATTTTAAACCACCTGATAGAATACTAAATTGTTGAATACAGTGTTGGCACAGAATGTGCTCTGCAGAACATGGAATATTTTGATGAAAGGTAGAATTCATGTTTCCAGCAGCAAGATGACAAATAGCACAAAGTCCAAGTATTGTATTTGGTTGTTCTGAATATCCCTCGCAATCTTTCTTTTCATTTCCCTTCTTTTCATCATTAATTAATTTAATTCTACAATATTTTTCCTCTTGTACTCTTCTTGCATAATTTAATTCTTTTGATTCGGCAAGCTAAAAATATTCTATCAAGCTATTGTTATATTTGTCAAATTATT
Source organism: Augochlora pura (assembly GCF_028453695.1). NCBI lineage: Eukaryota > Metazoa > Arthropoda > Insecta > Hymenoptera > Halictidae > Augochlora > Augochlora pura. Next base: position 9,189,207 of record NC_135777.1, read on the forward strand.
GTTGTGATTCTTTAACTAATCTTAGTTAGGTAACTATATAATTTATAAAATATTTTAATTATTTAAAAGCTATTCAACATTAAATGTTATGTTTTTAAAGTACTTTTCCACGTACCTTGTTTGAAATCTGAATAGGATTGCAATATACTTTGTTAACTCGATAATTTTCTTCTTCCATTTTCTTTTTTTCAATGATCTGGTCCAGTCTTGTTTCTCTTAAATGATAACCTTTGACAACTGTCTACGTTGCTTTGTCAGAGTATATTATTAATGCTGCAAAATGTAGCCATTGTACTCCACCTATTGTTGTCATAACTTGAACAATTTTATGACTATAGATATGAATTAAAATATGTGAATACATTGCTTTAAAATAGTGTACGATAATCGGGGTATCATGCACATAAAAAGTAAATATCATTAGTAAATGTTCTTGTGGGAAGGAAAATTAAGGAAAATACTTTTTCTATTTAAAAAGATTTAATATGAAACCATTATGGCATATTTATAACAATAAGAAATCATCTCATTAATAAATTGATATTTATTACAATTAGGAAAGAAGAAAATCAGAAGTATTACCAAATATGATATAATATCAATGTCAATGTCAACTGCTCACAAATTATTTTTCTCAAAGTTCTTGAACATTCCACATTCCAATAGTTTTATGAATAATTTCCAATATAATATGTATATTTTAAGCTATATTTAAATATAGATCCTAGGAATGCGTATATAAATAAATTTTGTTCATAATCTCATTAACAAAAATCCTTATATTTTCGATTTGCTATAATTTATTTAACAATGTTTTTCGTTCATCAACGAGATCAACTTCGATACGTATGATTTTTCATCTACATTTGAGGAACCATTTTGACACATGTATTTTTTGTCACATTCTGATACCTTCAAATATTTGAAAATCCATCCAAAACTGTAGATTAGAATTTTCATATAGTAATGTCACTATTTTTATTTATGCTTTTATAACTTTATTCATATAGCTTCTCAAACGCAGATCTTAGATTCATTTGTTTCCGTTTTCGTTTATTGACGGAATGAATAATTTAACAATTTTAAAAAACATTTATGGCGAGTATTTACTAATGAGTATGAAAGTATTAATTTACATAACGAGCCCCATGGTTTGGAAATTGTGATTTTAATGAAATTCTAGATGTACTAAAACAGACTTCCTATATTTTCATTTTTTGAATTTTATAATGTGTGATACAGGATGAAAAAGCATTTTAGATATGCGAATTGTTTACATGTATGCATTATTTGTTCTTATGAAGTAGACAGTTTTCATGGTATTTTATAAAGGATAAATATTTAGAAAGAAGTTGATACAATTAAAATTGTTTTACAGAAATAAAAAAATATGTTTAGTACATATACGTTCATTATTAAACACTACACAGATTCATTAAAATCAGAATTTTCAAGTTGAACAATATTCGAGAATTATTCAAATGTATAACAAGATTTTAAAACGATTATAAAACGTTATAACAAACAAAATCAATCAACTAAATTTCCACTTAAACTACAATACGGTAGTGTTACATAGAAAATAGATGATAGTACAAATCATTTATCAATAACAATATTTTGGTAATACAATATCAATGTAAGAAGCTCTAAGAATATAATAGGCCTCGCCGAAGCGTAATGTTTGATATGCATATATACAGAATATCAAGCAATTGGCAAGATCTAGTGTCAACATAATACATACAAAAATTATCAGTAGTGAGTTCTTTGCTAAAGTAAATGGTTTCAATAAGACGTTACAAGAAACAGCATTGTTGTGCTATTTGTCTATTTTTCTTCTTTTCAGAAAAATGTCACGGCATAATTTGTTGTAGTATGCAACATATTCATAAAAGTGTATATTGTAGATTGCAGAATTCTTTGTACATAAAAAACTAATAAGAAACAAATTGTAAATTAACAATACTTTTTACAAAATAGTTAGTAAACAATCTTCTTTATTAGTTTATTTTATGATGTAAAATTTATACCTATTTGGCAGGAAACTTTTGTAAAATTAATACTATTTAGTTCTTACATCACTGAAAAAAGTATAACGTGAACCATATTTGCAAAATTAAAGTAATAATGTTTATCCACAATGACCTATCAATTTTCTCAGAATGATCACGTGTTAAGTTTATTATACAGATTATCACATTTCTTTTGTATTTGATTGTAACTTTTAAGTGCTATTAAGAAATTTTGGAATATACATTATTTTCAGGGTTTGTCAAGTTTTCAATACTCAGAGGTCTAATATTCGTTAAATGTAAATTGTCTAGTAACACACGATTGCTCTTATCATTTAAATTAATCATGCTACAACTTCTGCCTTTACCGTTTGTTAATAAATGCTGTTTATCAAGCAGTAATAGCAATGGTAGCTCATTTGGTGTTTTTATTGTTGTCTCTTTAGTAGTAAAATGATTGTTACTATCATTAGTAATTTGTTTCGAGTTTACTGAAGATGAACTGGCACTATGAGATAAAAATTGCAAAGAATTAGATTTAAACCACGTCTTCGTCGAAACTACTTTTTTCTGTAATTGTAAGTCCGTCTTATTTTGTGTATTCAATTGTGCACTATGTGAGTCTTTTGTAGTAGACATATTATGTTTATGAGCGTCAGTATGTTTAAAATTTGAAATTTGTTTATTTAATTCAAGGTTATCAGTCTTATTATCTAAAATATCACTCATACTTCGATATTTTCCTACGGAATTGATATCATGATTCAAAGATAAATTAATGTCACTATTGCTTTCCAATTTGTTATTGTTAAAGCCAAATTTGGAGTTTTTATTTGGCACATATTCTGTTGTACTTTCCACTTCTCCAGTAGATGTTGAACCTAATTTGATTAGATTTATTTTTATTGGACTATTACTTAACGATTTCGATATACTATCTTTAAAATTAAATTTACGTTTGTTTAATACGACAGAATCAACAGTTGGGTCTTTTGTTGCATTTGATCTTTCAGCAGGTGATGGTAAAGATATATTGGCCAATGGATTTTTTAAAGCCTGTAGATTCTTTAATAATTTTTGAAACTGATTTAAACTATGTATAGACAATTCTCTTGTCTGTGAAAAATTATTATTTAATCCTGATGTAAAATTATTTGAGTTTGTACTGTCTTCATTATAAAATTGTAATTTCTTACTGTCGGTGTCATGAGCATTTTCAAGGGACAAATTGCTCAATTTTTTCATGTTAGTCTGTAATTCTAATTCCCACTGTGAAGATATTGTTTCGCTTCCATCAACTGATCTTTTCCCAAGATGTTCTGTATCTTCTTCCGATTGACAAGCATTCTGTATAATACAATAAAATTTGTTAATTTTCTCGACAACTAAATTATATTAAAATGAAACCAAAGTTACAAATTATTTTACTAACATATTCTTCGGTTCTATTACACTTATTAAGTGGATGGGTCGTAACTTCTTTTATTCTATTGTCATTTAATTGATTAAATTCCATATTATAGTTTAGAGATTTTTGTGGACTAACTAGTTCCGCACCAACACCCGGTTCTCGAGGACCATTAGCTATAAAGTCTAAAACAAACAAAATAACATAAATAATATCCTTGAAAACAATTACCGATTCAGTTAATCTAAATAATAATAGTACCATTATCTCGCCGTTGTTGATGTATTTGATTACTAATTTCTTCTAATCTGTGCAAACTTGTGGCATAATTAGTTTTTGCGACTTGTATTGCTTTCTGTATACATTCAACTCTCTCTTTTTGTGTTTCTAGCATTTGATCACATTGAGCTTTAACTTCAAAGTATGGACGTGCTTTTATTATAGCACGATGATGTTTTTCTTCCAATTGTAGTAATTTTTTCTCAGCATCATCATACAGTATTGCACGTCTATGATGCTCTCTAGCACATTCTGCTTTCTGATTCTCGGCATCCATTACCTGAATAAAAATACATTAGACTAAATCAGACACGCTATATGGATTCTACATTTTGTATTCAACTTACTTTAAGAGTCGCATGGTTTAACATATCTTGCCACGCCTGGTCAAAATTCCATTCATGTTGATGCGAGATAAATCTACTTTCAGCTAGAGCTACAGTTTCTTTCGCTGCTGCATGAATTTCATTTGCTCTTTGAAATAATTGAGTTTGTTGTTGACATTGTACCTATACAATCAATTAGTAATTTTAATATTCACACAAATTTATCACACAGTTTCTTACCTGTGCACGACGTGCAACTTCAAGAGCATCATAATAACATCTTGTTTTTTCAACACAACTGTTTCCCACTTTGTTTGCGATATCCTTTAATCTCTTTGTGGTTTCAGACAACAACTGCCTAAACGCAGTATGAGCTTCCTAAACAAAAAAGATATTTTATATTAATTTTAGTAGTGATGATAACTTTTTCAATAAAATAACTTACATTTAATTCCGTTTCAAGTTTATTTATGTCATCTGTAGCATCATTCAAGTTTTCCAGCTCAATCTACAATGTATTTATTTATTGTTTAAAAACTAAATACACTATGGCAAATAATTTTATGCAAATGAAAAATTAAAAAAGATATTAATTTAATCATAATTATTCTTTTTTAATTTGATTTTGTTAATTAACGCATATTCTATATAAAATAAACTCCTCAACGAAGAAGTGAAAGCAAAGTAGAACATGGTACCAGGCTGTGTTAGGCATCATCGTCGCAAGTAGTAATTATATTATTTTACATATATAAACGATTATACTTATGCTATTATCAAAAACAGACTTGCAAATATCAGAAACATATAAATAGAAGATGCGTCATTACAGATAATCACCTGTATACGAGGATCTAAAGATCCATCGGCATTGTCCGCAACATCCATGCTTTAATATTTGACATTTAATTGAACTTGACATATAATCGTGGTCGTTAATTCATTGTGAGTTTACACCTGCACACGATCGTTTCAAATCATAAAAAATGTATAACTCTCACAACATACAATTACTTACTATCGTTTACATTTCGAAAAGGTATGATGACAAACAATTACGGGTAACATTGGCGTCAACACTTAATACTACAAAGCATATGTACCAGTGTATGTATATAGTACTACGAAGTTAAATTATTGGTGTATACGTACAAGTGGATCAGTATATGTATAGTAACATTTTCCCACTATAGACGAGTCAATGCACATGTAGCAGAAATAAATACTGTGTGATCTATACACGCAAATGTATATATAACGTGTCCCGTTGAACAATACGCTTTGTCTTTTTTTAATTATTGATATGTACATCCATATAAGATTATATCGTTCAAAAGCATACACTACTTTTCGTATGATTCCAGAGTATTAAATTATGCATATAAATGATGTCCCCTTAATTTAAATGTTAGTAATTTCTTTCTATTTTCTATAAAGTAACTGCACCCATTTAAAACAACCAAACTTCATAAATATATACAATAATTTTATCATGATTAATACATAATAAATTTAATGTTATTTTTGTTAGTATTAGAAGGTATAAGACACATCGTAATAAATAATTTGAAATTAATAAACTTAATTTCCAATTAAAGTATCTCAAAATAAGTATTATTATGAATGTAGTGCATTATAAATGATAATAATTTTTACGCTAGAATGTAACTAGAAACTCTCTTCTAGTAATACAAATTATTGATAGATTACGTAGATATAGTGATAAGATCTACTCCTTTACAGCTTCAGGTCGCAACATGATCCGCTAGCGAGGGTCAACATAGAAATTTTCTTTGCTCTGATTAGGTAATGATTCATCGCTAAGGTAGGATCCACTGTGGATTGGATGTGCATTCAAATGGTGGGGATGCGTTCGGCAGCTTAAGGAATAAGAAAGCGTATAGGTCCCATTACTGTATTCTGTTCTGAACGCTTTAAAATTGGTAGCACTGGATATACAGGAAGTCTCTTTCTAGTTGCCCACGTGATGTCTTTTCCTTTAAAATCGTGCTGTTAAGAGGTACGTATAGCCTGAGTCGCAAGAGTTTTTGAATCTATCTGCATCTGCAATTTTCCGTGAATAATTGCGTTGATGAGACGAGATTCTTAAAAATGTGATCAAGAACCGTTGTTTCATTGGAAAAAGTGTGATTTTGTTACTTGATAAATGATGATTGACCAGACTCTAAATCGCGTGACGGGTCGGGCTGCGACATTTAGGTCGGTGGCCGCTGACGTGATAAAGGTTGCCAGTGACTTTTCTGTGATTCCAGAACGCTATGGGACGTTACTCTCACGAACCGGAAAATGCGACCAAGTCGTGCAGAGCACGCGGCTCAAATTTGCGAGTGCATTTTAAGGTACATTTATTGTTCACTAATTAATCTAACCTTTAAATTGCAGTAGCGTGTGTTTACAAAACTAGTCTTGACGGCTCATTTCGTTCAATGAATTCGCCAATACTATATACTATTTGTGTTACAGAACACTCATGAGACAGCACGTGCAATTAAAAACATGCCTCTGCGAAGAGCGCAGAAATATTTGAAAAATGTCATTGAACACAAGGAGTGTGTCCCATTCCGTAGATTCAATGGTGGTGTCGGGAGATGTACCCAAGCTAAACAATTCGGCACTACGCAAGGTAAATTTGATTCACTGAGAAATATTTTTATTAAATCAAAAGGCTTTGCTTAACCTCAAAATTTGCAGCTATTAATGAACACTTCTTGTCTTAGGTCGTTGGCCCAAGAAGTCAGCCGAATTTTTACTCCAGCTGTTGAAAAATGCAGAAAGTAACGCCGATGTTAGTGGATTGGAAATTGACAGACTTGTGATTAATCATATTCAAGTAAATCATGCTCCTTGTTTGCGAAGAAGGACATACAGAGCTCATGGTCGTATCAATCGTAAGTATTCGCAGTGCATTTGTTTTGTATGTATAGAATACTTGCATAAGAATTTTGGTGATTTAATTAATTTTATTTGTCTCTGTGTAGCGTATATGAGCTCTCCATGTCACATTGAAGTAATTTTGACAGAGAAAGAACCATTTGTTGTCAAGAGTCTAGAAGAAGAGGAGCCTTCCAAAAAGAAACCCAGTAAGAAGAAGCTTGCAAGGCAAAAGGAAAAGATGATGAGAGAATAATTTTATCTACTAATTGGATATTGAATGTATTGTGGGAAATGAAGATTGCACTGTTCTCTAGTTACTTTGCTCTTATTTATATCCTACCATTTGCCAATTGGCGGATAAAGTTTTAGAAATTAAATTACTTTTATGCTAATAGCTTAAACTGACTGTTTTTGCCATAGATTTTTCTTAATGATTCCACATTACGATTGAAATTATAGATTGGATGAAAACATTCTGTAACTACACGGTAACACCATTTGATGTTTTTGAAAATGATAATTTAATTCTAAAACTTGAAAAATGGCGCCAATTGTGATAAGTGACTCCACTTGTGGTGAAGTCTTAAAATTGGGTTTGGTGGTTTGTACAATGCCAATTGGTGTAATGATAAAGTGTCAAACTGTTCGCTCATATCGACTGTAGGTAGTATGGCGAACAGTTTGAGCGTTCTGTCACTACATTGATTGGCGCTATACGCATCCCTAAATCAAGCTTTGAAATTTCTTAAAAAACGGAGTCACTGATAAAAATGGCGCTACTTTTGAATTTTTAAAAGTTTATGGCAAAAATGGTAAGAATTATCCGTACACAATATTTGCAATAATAAATAATTTTTTTTTGCATTACACAAATGCGAAAGAATCTCTTGAACATATATGTATCCTAAAAATATTATTTTGGATCATGCTACTTTTAATACATTTACATACTTTCCTTACGACAAGAATTATTTGTGGCTTTAACAAATATTCAATACTTCGTTTATATTCAATGTAACAAATGTGTTTGCTGTTGAGGTAATATGGTTACAGAAATTTTCTTCGACGATTCGTGTGCCCTGAAAATATTTGTTTAACCCTCAAAGAGGGTTTAAAAGAATTTGTTATAACGATATCGTATGAGGTATCGATATCGATATCGTATCATAATCTTCACCACAGGAAATTGAGTATCTTCTAATTGAATATCACAGAAATAATTCTTTAATTGTTATATTTCTTTTTTATATTTCAAATCCTTGCAATTGTTACATTTTAAATTAGAAATATGTAGGAGTATACAATTTACAACGGCAATTCACATTGAACGAACGATGAAACATACAAAAGTGCGTAGTAAAATGTTCTCGAAAAATGATCTCTACTTATAAGTGCTGTATCTACATTGTACGTTTAATATCAGTATACAAAATTCTCACGCTTTTACATTTCGGAACGCATTGTTCAGGGTCTAGTGCTTTGAAAGTATATAGGAAATACTTTGAACACTTCATTACATCGTAGGAATTTAAATTTGTATTTTAATTACTTTATTTCTGCAAAACTTGCCTTTATAATTACGTCCAGAATTTAAATACTTCTAACTGAGCGGTTACGGGCTACAAAACAATTTGTTGTATGCATAAGCAAATATATGTACAACATTATAAGTCGTAGGTTTTTTAATATTGAAGTTGATTGTTCACGACGTGTTATGGATTACCTTCCCTAAAATGTATGGTAACCCTACATTATCATGATTCCTATCGCCTAAGATTTCTGTTTGATTACCGTTTGATCTTGATATGTAAAATAGGAATGTATGGCTTGATTATAACAATACTGTTGTTTGTAATATCATCCATTCATAAACTAAATTTGTGTAAAAAGATGAGCGTGGGGGGGGGGGGGGGGGGGCACCGGTTTTGCGCGTTTAAAATTTTCTTTGAGAAATGTATACATGACTGTACATTCAATTAGATTTGATAGAATTTTCCACTGATGTCAAGAAAGTGGTTCACGAGTTGTGTTTGGTAAGAATAAGCACAATAATCCTCCACCTGAAAGGAAAGAAATGCATTACAATTTTTCTTAATTTAGAAAATTGAGTTATTATTACAGGCGTTTTCGTGGAGGGACCTACCAATTAGAAGAGCAGCGACAATGAAGGTCGGTGCTGGACAGTATATGTCCAGAAGTTGAGCTATTACAATGTTCCCAATAATACCACCAAGCCGCGCCGCGACCATGGAAATAGCAATTCCAGTTGCACGTAGATGGGTTGGGAAAACTTCGGTTATTAGACAGTCCAGTGCTGCATTTCCGCAGCTTATCACACCGCTGAAGATGGCCGACACGATCAGGTTCTGGTACTTATTGTGCACAAAGTACAACCCGATCGAGCATAATCCCGACGAAAACGTACTAAACACTGCAGAAAAGACAAGATTATCAATTCTCGACATTTTTCTTTCTTTTCATCTTCTATTCATTGTTTATTACATTGTTGCCCGCAAACCTACCCCTATAGTAATAGGGGTAATAATAATATATTTTTTATAAACGCTTACCACTTCGTTCATGAACTTTAGTTACACATGCATCAGTTTACAAGATTTTATGTTCCAGTTTAATCTCAAATATGAGGTGGAAACAAATTGGTTGCTCACCAAGGAAAAACTTGCGGCCGAGACGGTCCATTCCCAAAACAGCGACGATATTTGCGGGAATAGCGGAGGCTACAGTGATTAGGGATTCCAAGAAAACTGAGGCACCGATTTTATCCGAACAGAGATTCTCGATTTTGTGAGCACCCTTTTGAACCACGTAATCGGTCACTTCACAGGTCGATGCGACCACGCCGTCGTGGTCACGATGAAATTCGTCGAAACGATTGAACAGCTCTGGGAACCACATCATCAGACCATAATAACCGATGTGAAAGGTGAAGTTGATGATGATCGAGATTATGGTGAAGCGAAGAATCGGTGAGATGAATAGCTGTCTGCTGTTCTCCACGATGTCACCGAGTATTGTTTTACATTTGTTCTTCTCGGCGCCGACCTTCACCGGTTCTGGCTCGTGGAAGCCATCGAGTATCAATTCTTTTACCTGCATATTTACATTAGAATAATATAAATGTCAAGAATGCCAACAGTATGAATAGTAATTACTTCATGTAAGTAACAGTAAATAGTATGGGGAGAATCTTATTAACCCTTTGAACTTGAAGCTACTTCAACGTGAAAACTAACATTATATGGTATTTTAATGTAGTATTATTCTTACATTGCACCTTAATATTGAAATTTAATAATGTAAAAATTACTTTGAAAAAACGATATAGGTATTTTTAGTGACACCTTAAGGCTTGTTATTCCAGTGCAAGTTGTTAATATCAGTTAAAGCAGGCGACACGATTTCTTCTGAAACTGCTTTTAAATTCTAAGATGCTTTCACAATTGCCAAAAGGTTTTTACATCCAGCTAATGTATAAAGTTCGATGTTCGTTGTCTCTAAATTCTTTTTTGTGTACATGTATGTACTTACCGTGTAGCTTTCACGCGGTTTGCCAGTGTTAATGGCATAGATCCCGCGGAAGATCTCGAGCGCCTCCTCGTATTTTCCGCAGGACAAGAGGTATTTAGGGGATTCAGGGAGCAGCAGGAGCAGCCCCGCGACGATAAACGACGGAGCAGCGCAGATCAGCAGGAAGATTCGCCAGGAGTTATACGTGAACGATGCACTCACAAAGCCGATTTCATTAGGGATGATCAACCATGCTAGGCCTATATAAAAATTGTCCGATTTCTCTTAGGTGTACAATGATTGAACCTCAATTAGAACGTTTCATAATTTATTAACAGAAGTGAATATTAGTATCATGTACTTCTAGTGTACTGTAATAGCTTGTTACTGCGACGAATAGGGTACAGTAATAAAAGTAAACTTGCCAGCAACAAAAAGGTTCCCAAGCGTCCAGAAGGCAGCCATGAAAGACAACATCGAGCCTCGCTTAGACTTCGGCTGGAACTCTGCAAAGTACGACCAGATGACAGGTCCACTGCCTCCGAGACTAAAATCACAGAAAGATTATAAAATCATGTACATATTTAATTGAGCGACTTATTTATTTATCGCGTCACAATAACGAAAACATGTAACTTCATTTAAAAAGAACTCCGATGGCCTTGAAATCTCTAATAAATGACCTCAACCAGGTTTACAAGAAATCTCTGTAGTTCAAAGAATCGGCACGAAAATTTGCCAGGACGGTTTTCATCAACTTTTTAAGAATCGCCGAAATCAGCAATATCGCTTATAAGCGTCGAAATGCCTTTCGAAAAGGCTCGCACGCGCGCACGATTCGATTACTTACGCAGCGCCGTTAAGAAAACGGAACAGCATGAAGAGTTCATAGGACTGGCTGAAGCTGGAGGCTACGATGCAAACGGCGTTCGCGAATGAGATGGCGATGAGAACCTTTCGACGGCCCAGGGCATCCGCGATGGAGCCCCAGGCGTACGCGCCGGCCATCATGCCGATGAAGATGATGGAGTTGAGCCATCCCTTGGCTTGCGTGTCGAGCTTCAGATCACATTGTGCACTTGGCAGTATGAAGGACATGGAGATCACGTCCATCTCCTCACTGGTGCTGACGAAGCCGCATACCGTGAGGAGGAAGTAATGAAACTTGCCATAGTCTAAACAAACAACAAACATAGAAATTTTCACTATTTTTAAAGTAACCTCGACAGGAAACATAATATCCTCCATAATACTTCATCGCTTATGTACTAAACATTACAACGAAAGAAACCTTTACACAGCCAACGTTTAACTTTTTAATTTATACTTTCTTTTTTAAATTTTGTAATTTCAGTAAATTCTCTTAACTTGTTTCTCAACTTGTAAACAAAAATGGACAGTTGAAGAAGAAGAGATACGATTATCCGAACCTTGTGGCTCGTTTTTGTAATTATTGATAATCGGCAACTATGAAAGTATTAAAAAAAATAAACAATAATCGTATCTTCTCTTAAAAAAATTGTCCATTTTTGTTTACAACTAAGGGATAATTTGTGAGAAATTTACCGATCAGTGTTTGGATAATTTTCGTAATTTTTTATTACCAGATTTGTCGGTTTTCGCTTAGGTACACACAACTCTTTTGTAATACGAGTAAGTTCATAATACGAGTTTGTCTTTTTATCAAATATGAAACGAAGTATAGATAAAGAGAAAGAGGAACCGAGCTGAATTGCTCGACGAAACTCACCGGTAAGTTCAATAGCCTTCTCGAAATCTGCTTTAGCGTAGGATCCTTTCTCGGGATCTAGGGTCTTGCCCTTCGTTCCAATACCTGCACCAAGAAAATCGTCTGAATTAAGAGGCTTGACAAACGGGCTACTAATTGCTACCTACGGGCAAGTTCGAGATCCTTGGAGCTACAGCCGTTTAGCCGCTCGTCTTTTACATCACACTCTGAAATAGAAAAGTTCAAACACCTGTAGTATCGTCGTTATGTTATATCTTCGTTCCGTTGTCGTTCGCGTTAACACCTGAGCCTGTTATACGCTCGCTAACTAGAACATCATCGCCTCGCGTTTTAAGCAGACATCATCGACCGTCGACCAAAATTATTAACCTTCTCCGGCGAATTTGAAAGTCTCGTTAACCACAACTGACACCCTCCGAACCGCGGCACTGAGGTGTTTCAACGAACCGTGGCCGATTAACAGTCGACCGACTGAGCATAAAAACTGTCACGCATCTGAAAAGGTCGTTAATCGATCGCTCGAATACGGCCCAAGACTGGAAACATCGAAATCATTGTCTCGCTGACCCACGCTCTTATCTTAAGGCAGAGCCTCGGCGGACTTTTGATGGATCTGCAAAGATTCTCCGCTCGTTCTGCAAGTTAGGGGCTCGCGATCGAACGTGTCCACAATTAATCACTTTAAAAAAACTTGTTCGTTTGCACTAATCTAGCTCCCTTGTTTCCAGCCGAAGGCATTTCGGATATCCGATCGTTATTTTCGATGAGCACATCGGCACACTTCGATCTTACCGCCGAATACTGGAGAGTCCGTGACCGATGCAGGGGACTTTGTGTCCCACACTTCCTGTCGAACGCACGTGAATTCTCCAAGGAGAGTGCAATTTCGTTTTATCTTTCGGTGTCTTTGATCAATTTTCAAGATCGGCAAAAATTTGATCAAAACCCTGGCAAAGACGCGAAACTATGGTTCGAATACTTCAACTGAAATGTAAGAGTACAAAAGGGGACCTTTTTGACAACTATTTCAGTGAAACGACCTCTACTTAAACTTGCTTTTCTTTTTAGAAGAAACGAGATAACAACATTTTATCCATCAAGCAGTAATCGAAATGTTCTGTGCAAATTGCGCGTCTTTGATTTTGCCGTTGAGATCAAATAACAAGGGGCAGATGATAATTGATAAATCGTAGTGGTATAGAAATAATAAAAGCGTGGCGTAATAGTTCAGGTGCGGAAATATTCAGTGTGCAATAAATATTTAGCGTAACTGTTTGAAATTGTTCGATGTCTTTTGGATGAATGTTATCGGTTTTCTCTTTTTCGTTTTTGAAAGTAATAATTTTGGGATACGTACTATAATTGTGCTTAGAGCCAGGTTCACTCTCTACCATTCTACGATATCGACGCAGTTGGGTGAATCTGGCGTGGTGATAGGGTCAGCTAAGAAACCTTCGTTCTCGATGATGGGCTTCGATCGATATTAAATTGATCTCGTTCTCGCGGTTTGTTGGATCTCGGCGAATTCTTCCTGCTGAATCTGCGCTGATCTGCTGCTGCTGCTCGTCGGCGGGGCTAGGTTCTGCGCTCACTTGCGAGCTGAAACACGACGCAAAATCAGATCTCTCGTTACATAAGTGAAAAAGTGACGCTTTACGTTAACGTGTACTCATGGCCAGCTGGGTGGCAACATGTGATAGCGACCATACGTTCTTCAACCCCTTGCGATCCCAAAAACCTCGCGCTCGAACAGCGACCGCACGACACTGTTAAACATTACCATAACTACAAATTCATTGCATTTAATGATTAGTAATTATCGATTCTCCTCGCTTACAAGATGTTCTAGATAGGATGAAGTTTCTGAGTTCTGAGTGCCAGCCGATTATGGCTTCGAGTGCAGTCATTTTATTCTGAATAATTGAGAACGGAAGAAATATTTGCAATTTTATTATTCATTACACTGAGGATTTTATGGAAAATAAAAAGTTCCTTTATGAACTACATGAAACGGAAGACAGTTTATAGCGCGTTTCTTTGTTTTAATAACTTCAAAAGAGCGAAAACAATGTAACAATATTCTCACTGATTCCTGGTATCTTCTCTAGACTTCACTTGTACATTTAGAAGAAACTATGAAACTATATGAAACAGTAAATAATCAATATAATAAACATAATAAACATGCCAAACGACACTCATTACTCAAAATCGCAGAAGAACATTTTTATTTCGTGCAAAGATCTGCAGTCTATTTAGTTATGTTTCTGAATTAGTTGCATTTTTTGCCACACGTTGCCTTTATTATCGTTGAAATAAAGTTGCATCGGATCGAATAATCGAGCGCGAATAGGCGTTGATCTTGGGCACGAGGAAGACCAAGAGCCACGTTTATTTGTTTTTATATCGAAACGCATGATCCTATGGCGGGGAACGATCACGTGCTAGAAATCAATATCGAGGGGTTAAGTAGGGCTAATTCGTAATTCCACTGATAATGGGCGTAGGCCGCAACGATTTGAATGGCAACGATTTGGTGGTTTCCCAACGACGGAGATGACAATAGAGTCTGTTTACAAAGCGGCTGCAGACTGGGACGTGATTCGCATCGCCGAGAATTTTATCGTCCCCCCCAAGAGATGATAAGAACGTTATTGCAACACTACGATACGGAGAAAGAGGAGCCTCCGATGGAACATGAAACATGTCGAAATGGGAAAACAAATTTCGGCCGTGTCTTATATCCGACATACATACTTTTACATGGCTAATTAATAAAAATACCGTATAAGCGTAGATGGGATAGTAAATATTTTGTAACAAAATGCATAAAGAATAGTTTTCAATTTCTCTAAACGTCTTAAATAAATATTATTGTTTAAATACCGATAGAGTGGAAAATATAATTTATTAATAGCTGTGGGTCTTTACATTGACATATTGTAATAAATGATAATTAATGTTTACGAATCTTAATATATCATTGCATTCAAAACCTATATCGATTATAATATTTTTTAACTGGTAAGAAGTGTAACGATAAAGATAAAAGTATTTCAAGATTCATTGAAAATATTATTGAAAAGCCGAGTAAATAGTCTGGGTGGCTTGTACGATACAACGAGAGGCTAACTGGTTCGACTATAATATCAGCAACAACTGAAACCAGTCTACGAATTAACCGTAACACATTCCAGAAGCAGATTGATCCAAGCGAAGGAAGGACACCGCATATTTCACGCTTAGTGAATCAGAATATATTCTACAATTAAAGGTGCTCCTTGCCTCGTCAAGGCGCACACTACGGCAACTCATGCACTTACGAAGATGGCGACCACCCTTGATCGTTCTTGACGGCACAGCGCGTAGCTGTGATGCACTTTTCGGTGTGCAACTTGCGAGACGCATGACGAATACGTCCGTGAGGTTCCGTGCTCCAAGTTCGTTTCGAATCCAAGATCCTGCTAAACGAGCGTTAACGAGCGAACGCACTTTTTGTATAAAGGTTGCACGTCTTCCTATCAATTCAAGATTCATAGCTATGTTCTCTACGCTCTTGTACTTTCCTTGCTCTAATTACTTTATCGTTACAGTTCTCCAACAAAATATTAAAGTTACATTTAAATTAAAGGATACACGCGGTATTATCTTTTGTTTACTCTTTATACATTTATTTTATTGTTTCATAATAATAATTGTTATTATTTTTACTATTTATTTTTTATTATATTATATTGTACTTATAAATATTCGAATTTAAACATTAAAATCATAGAAAAAATGAGCGTGCTCTTTTTATCTACAATGAACGATTTATTAGGTAATTTGTAACGATGTAAAACAATACAACACATACGAAACATGTGTTTCGAGTGTAATTGTGATTCGCGTTGCTGGCCAACGCACAACGAACAATGCGTCCGCGTTAAGCCCGTAACATGATACGCGACGCAATTGTTTACCTTGAAGTAATTGATTTGGTAATCAAGGAAAGAAAACAAGATTTAAGAAAGCATTCCGGCGGTATTGAGAACGCGTTGGAGATGATTTAATCTATTACGGCTCGACATATAATTTTCAGAAGGATAACGATGGGATACTTGTTAGTAAAACCGTGAAGCTCCGTGCAAATTTTCGTTTTCGCCAATTGTTTCGTTGAGTACTGAAGCAGGAAAAGATTTGTAGTATCGATTAGAAGAGTCGTTCTGGTGAATATCAAATAATAAGACGATTAATTTGTTTTAATATGCTCGGCTTTTTGCGTTGGCAATCTGGCAAGTGCGCCAAGTGCATAACATTACTCTAGCGAAAGAGGTTGAGCATCTCCTCTGGTTAACGTCTTGTGATCTCAGTTATACAAACAATGCGATGCCCGTTCCCAAGATAATTCTATGATGGTTAGAGTCTCGTTAACGCAGAGCATTGTCGATGAATATTACGATTATGCTTACACACCTCGTATCATTTTTTGCTCACTAGTCGAATTTTTGAATTTGTCGAAGCACCCTGTCCGCACTATTACTGCGACCCAATTTCGTTATGTCAGGTTACGTTTGTATTGCAGGTACACATACCGCAAACATAAATAAAATGTATTTAATTTTATCTACAACCTGACACGAAACTGTTCGAGCATCATGTTTGAAACATATAGCATCATGTTTGTACCCCTAGTATACTCTAATTAGGCAATGGCAAAGTACACTAGAACGGAAAAAAAAATTTTGTTCCTGCATGAAATCACAAAGCCGCGACCTTGATTTACAGATGACTGCACCCGTTTAACACACAAATAGAACACGCTACGATCGCTTTAATTATTACGTGTTCCCACAATTCTATTATGTTCGACGTAATGATCCGATGCACGTAACCGTCTCTGTTCGCCACTGTGTTTCTTCTTTTTGCTACCATAGACCGGAATCGAATCCCCATGGGTTTCGAAGAAAGCGTCGTCACGGTTGAACGATCGGAATCACACGCTGTTTGTCGAATCACTGTAATAGGCTCGCAGGACAATATAAAAAGCGAAATGGGATGGTGCGAATATCGGTGAAAAAGTTCAAACAGATACGTGGCGTTCCACGTGCAGGTGTGCTCGAGTTTCCCTTTCTATTTTGTATTGTTTGTAATATTAATATTTTCTTTACATATACGGGTAGAATGTGTTACAAATTATTTTATTCGAAAACATTTTTCGTTACTTCAGGTTCTTGGAATTTTTCGAATATCTCTGTACTGGAATACACAGTTGAAATTTCATGTTTATAACAATGTTAATAAATTCTAAAAAATATAAAAAATTACCATTCTTGCAATAATTTCTAAAGCTCTACAAGTAAGGCGTAGGTAATACAATAATATCTAAAATTCTAGCGGGGTTAGACGATAAAGGTTATTTAGCGAATAATCGTGAATTAATAATGAAGAAAATGAAATAAATCGTTTTTCATTTACAATTTCATAGAAAGCGTGTGGAATATTTGAGATGGCATGAAAAATAAAAATAAAAAAGAAATGGTCGACCGTGACAGGACTCGAACCTGCAATCTTCGGATCCGAAGTCCGACGCCTTATCCGTTAGGCCACACGGTCGTTGAAGGGTAGTTTCCTGAAATTGTTATTTCAATACTGTAAGATCTGTTGCCCCCGGAACTATTTATTATTAAATTACGTCGATACGTTGAAGTTCAAACAACTTATTTGCAACAGTACTTCATAGAATTCGTATATTACATAAATATTATCTTTTGACAGAAATTGAAGCTACGTTACTCATTGAAATGAAGATGAATATACTTCTAATAATTATTTCTTGCAATATTTATACTAATGTATGCTTGTTGATTGTTAAACAATTAAAGATATATTATTATTAATCATGCGACGTGTCGGTATTGTAAACTAACATGAATTGATTATTCAAGCCAATAAAATTCTCTTCTCAAATCTGTTTGCATTTTAAATTATAATTGAAGCAATTATTGTGAGTAACTTGAATAAATTAACGAGAGATAATTCAAAATCAAGCATTGTTTTTAAATAAAATCGAATTTTACACGGATTAACGCAATCTACGTCTTTCTGTCTGTTTCAATAAATTAATACTGCATATTCTAACTATCGTTTTATCGCATAAACGATCTTTGTGTTACTTTTACAACTGAAATATTACGTTTTTGCGAAAGAAGCAAGAAGTGTAACAGACAATTAGCAAAACTTGAAACTATTTCCTTAGCGCTGATTGTAATTTCAAGTTGAACAAGGAAATGATGTTTTTGTTGGCAAAAGAAGCCACGTGCAGCTTAAGGACCCGAGAAATTTTCAAGATCTAGACAAGGATTTACAAATGGCGGCACAATTTCCAGAAAAATATCAATTCAATACCTTGGCCAGTTACATCGCAGACCCTGAAGTCTCAACTATGTAATTGAGAGGGAGGCGTGTCGTGGCTTAATGCCGTTCTAGAAAACGACTGAATATTAGCAGACATTGACGGACATCCTGTACCAAATACTCGGTAAGGAGGCGATATCACGCGCGTCTCTACGAAACTTTCCGTAGACTATGCGCGGATCGTGATCATCCTAATTGTCTTTTACGAAATTATGCGGACGGAGACGGACGAATTTAATACCGAGACGCCACTTTTTATTTCTTCTCAATATCAGCTTTGAAATTTTTTTAACAAATAAGACATTTTAGAGAGTTTATTAACGGTTCGGCAGCGGTCCTGGGTCATTTCTGACAACAAAGTTTTCACCATTTTTTCATAATGTCTGACGTACACTAATTATGGTGAAATACACAAGCAAGCTTCGTGTCAAACTATCAGAAACGTTCAAGAAAATTGCGACAAGAGTTTTGTGGTACATCTTGTGTACGAAATTTGGAATACAGAGATTGGCAAACGTGTTTTATAAGAAACTACAAATATTAAATATTATAAGATAATTACCCTTATATTATGGGACAGTTTGCTTCGACTGTTCCCGACGGCATTATCTATATTTCAAGAAATAATATATTGTACCAAATATTACCGCAAAACTTGAATACTCGATCTTCATGTTCAGAAGAGCACAGATAATTCTCGTTTGACTGATATCCGTCTCATGCTCGATAGAACATCGATGGCTATTAAACAAAAAAAAAAAATTTAGATCGTAGTCGTAGTAATTTCCGTCGAGAATATTACATCCTTATGGCGGTTATTTATTTCCGACGTCTTGTTGCGTAACCGGGCGACTAACTATGGGCGGCCCAATTTTACGCAAAAAATAGGTCGTTTAACTAGAAATCTTATCCGGTGGATCAATTAACAGTGGTAGAAAACGTGATCGAGCGAAACTCGCTCCCTTTTGTCAAGTGCGTGCACACGTTGCACCTGCGGTACGCATCATTGACGATAGCAATTACATCAGCCGGATCATTCAACTCAATTTCGCAACGGATAATTGACAATTTAACTCATGTAGTTAATTACACCGGCGTGCAACGACCTCAATGCGGAGTCGCGAACCTTTTATACCTTCAGAAGGTACCAGAAGTGTTAGTGCCCATTCGAAAACGTTCGGTGCACCGAAAATTGACGAATAAAATATCGCGTATACACGGTGGCTCGCGAAATTATCTGAACAGAATAACAAACGAAATAACTTTCTTAAAATTGGACCGAATTACATGAAGTTTGTTGAGATCACAGACAGACTCGTTTACTGGATCATGTACGAAAAATTGTAATCAGTTGCAATAAAAAAATAAGAAAAATAGGAAAAGTAGGAGACGTGATTTTTTGAATATTACCGTTAAATGATCTTAAAATATATAATAAACACGTACATTCTATTTGGAAAATAAAAGCGATGAAAATAAACATTGTGTTTCATTAATCAATACATAACATATACAATATTTGATATTGTTAAAATAATAGCATATACTTGAAATCTCCTGAGCTTTTCTCTATTTCTGTGTCGCTTACTTTTCTCACAAATGGATGGAACGGGCAGTTTAGTTATGGTTGGCAACGTGCGTCACGTATTTTCTTTCGAAAGTGATTAAAAGTATAGTCAAGGTTCATCTTGAGTGTCGAGTTTGCAAGTGTCTCCCAATGATAAAGGTTTATGGTTATGTACTGCCCTACGCAGGCACCATACTGATGCAGATGATATTCTCAGATACTATCGTCTACCGTCCACTGAATTGCGAGATGATTTCAAGATTTATTCGGTCACTCGGCCGTGAACATTTCTGTTGTTATAAGGTAATTGAGTATACTGACATTTCTATATTTTCATAACATTGGAAATAAACCATGCTTATTTAATTGAGTGAAATCTTGTGGCCATTTCTAGATTAGCCGTTATCGATAACATGAACATTTAGAAATTTGTGAGAAAAATGATCAGACGAAAATAGTGAAAACATGAAAAGAATTTACTAACACAATTATCTCGACTTGTTAACATTAAAAGGTGACATAATCTTTCGATTTACTTCCGACTTTCTATAATTCGATCGCGGATCTTCACGCAAGATAAAAATGTTGCAAAGATTTGTATGGAACAATTGCATCTATTGCAAGGAACACGAGCAATTTCTTAGGAAGCTTTTTCTTACTATAATCATCGCAACGAATCGAAAGTAATGAGTCGATGCTCTTCTATTCCTTCATTCCTCCTTTCCTTTAAGATTACAACTAATCACTTTTGTCACGAATGCATCAAATCTGCGGTCTAGTAACCAGAAACATGTAACTAGAAACGTAACTAGAAACATTTCTTTCGTTTTTCGTAATTACTGACTGCGAACCCCCTATGCAAAATAAAAAAGACCTGTTCTAAAAAGCAAAAACCCAGTTTGGGACTTCCTGTCTACGTTAATAATTTCCGTACATCGAAAGTAATACGTCGTCACGCTTTATTTCCTGTAATCTTGTTATCCTTACAAATTGCATCCACTTATTTCTATCGCGAATGCACGAACTCTGCGGATCTTTATGCATTTACAAACATAATGTATAGAACGTACAAATTAACCCCTTGCACTATAATAACGTGTCAGACACGTGATCGAGATTCTAGGCTGGATCTGATAAATATGAATATCGTTTATTTCTTCCAAATCGAAATAAAATTGAATTCTTCTCTTACCAAAGTCTCTAGAAACGAAAGTAAATGAAGACGATACAAGAAATAAGAATTATCTGGCTCTATTGACAAACTCTGACGATCATTTGACGAATCAAACGATCATTTGACGGATGCTTTTCATTTCAAATAGCAATCGTTCGACTGTGAATCTTTAGGCAAGAAAAATATTAATTAATAATAATGAGAAAATGTCTCCTTTGAATGCTAAAAGATTAATCGTTGTAAAAAGAAAATAGAAATGCTATTTTTCTTGCCTAAAGATTCACAGTCGAACGATTGCTATTTGAAATGAAAAGCATTCGTCAAATGATCGTTCCGACGCGGCTATGGCCTCTAACGTCGAACGATCGAACCCCTTGAAGCTGACGTTCGCGCGCGCGGAACGGTCTTCGAGCGGACGCGATCTATTGTCGCAGATTTCGATCGAGCCTCGAGTATCACTTGTGATCGCGGATCGAATGGTGGAAGAGAGGAAACGAGGCCAACCTGCTCTCGAAAGCTCTAATCGGCGTGTCAAGCGTGTGGCACTGAAAGTAAGGCGGTTTGTAATTATCGTCAGTCTCGCAAGGACATAATAATCAGTCTCGTTGCCGACAAATTTACCGGGGAGGCCTGGGGGAGGCGGGCAACGGTGCCGTCGCTGAAAAGCGGTGTCATCACACTCGTTAAGATTGGTTCGCACCACGGGCACTTCGGCTAATTGACACGTTTTCGACAAACGTTTCGCCGATTCATCCTTAAGATCCATCGCGGTCGTGCGAGCCTGTTTGCTGATCGTCCATCTTCCGCCACCCCATTATCTCCTCGCTATCACGCCGCAGTTATTCTCACCGAAATAGGACTAAAACTCTATGAATAATCGCACTGAATTTTATATTATATATTAAATATACTTTTTGCCAGCAAAAATCGTTGAATAAAATGGAGTACGAATAGGAAAAATACGACCACGTAAATGAAAACTATTCGTACAATCGAGTCGCGCAGAATTTCATATTATAATAATGGATGCACTTTTCTCAGCAAAGATTGTTCTAAAAGATTACGAAAATTAAAACTGTTTGCACAATCGAATCGCAAACCGTTAGTGAACCATTAATTATCGTTTTACAAAAAGGCGCAATGAAAGAAAAAGGGATGATTTTGTGAACGAAAATTTTTTGAATAATCGACGGAAATTTGCTGCACTGGGTGTTTCAGATCTTATCGAACAAACTTTGTCAACACGATTCGAAAGTCATTTGGAAAAACGATATACGGGAGTTTCGAGATACGATAAGTAAAGCATACAGTGATCAAATTCACTAAAATTGCATTTTGGAATGGTTTATATCGGGGTTTGACCTGTCAATTATGTTGCTATTCCGCGTAAATATTGACGAGGTCAATGTTTTTGTCTCTTATTAACACTAAACGTGAACCTCGCCGACACGTGCATGCTCGAAAACGAAGACGAGCTGTTTCGTACGCTGGTAGAAAAATATGTTGACAAAAATTAGCGATCGTCCTGTACAGATATCGCGAGATTCCGTTCGGAGCGACGGAGAAATTCGGCGAAGACGCAAAAGGCAACAAAAGTTTTCGTCGAAATTATAGCCTTAAATTGACGTAGAAGGCAACTCGTGGAGGATCTATTTGCCCGTAATGAATCAGACCCTTTCACAACACTTTCCATTGAATTGCCGATAAAAAATCCAATCACAGTCAAGGCTGATAATAACAATTTAGAGACGGCTTTGACAGCGCGAGCCGAGCCTCGAGATAAGGAAAGGTTCTAAATTAAACTTTGAGGCCGTATTAGGATTAACCGTGTTAACTTGAGTGATCCGTGTTAGTTGGGGTACGTTTATGTCGGAGCCGCGATGAACTATAAGAGCGACCGGTAATTGCGAAACGTAGAGAAAACGTTCTATTGTGTTACAACCGAATCCGCTAGAAATTTCGAGATTAAAACTACGCGTTCGCGACGACACGCTGAAACTCGACGACTCTTTTACGAGAAATAAGAAAAAAAAAAGTCTCCTTTGGAAGACTACTGAATGTCATTTCACCGGCTGCGAAGCAACTTTTAGTATTTGTTCTTCTCAACTATACGCGACTTCAACCGAAGCTCCACAATTATTCATTCGCAATATTATTCTGTGTAATAGTTTATACATAATGTATTTTCGCAAAACACACATGTCGTCATTCTTTAATCGACGCGCCGTCAATTTTTTAAGCACACGGGGTTCTCCTTACCGTTTCATATTTATTCGAATCGTGCGAGATGGACTCTCATTTGCACAATTACCACTTTTCTTATTAGCGATCTTTCGCGGCGGCATCCTCGGACGTGCCGCCTTGACACTAGAAAAATATTAAGAGAACGATTTCGAAAATACTGGAACAATACTATATATAAATACAAAAACAAAATACGTGAACGGCCAAATCGGTGAACTACGTACACGCGCGTTAGATGCCATCTAATCGATAGCATACGTAATTTAGAAACTTTAGAATTACCATTCTTAGAATGTATGAGAATATTTTATCACAAAGTTTCTGTACTTATAAATATCGCGACTCGATAAGTCAGCAGAGGGTGTGCGCCTAATAGCGTATATTACGGAACTGTTCAAAGTGAACGTGTTAGACGTCAAAATTGTCTCCTTTTAGATTAGATAATCGTTTGCAGAATTATTTCGGAACAAATGTGGACAAGGAAACAACATTGTAGATCTTGGCTATTTCGAAATGATAACAAGGTAACACAATAACGCTAATCTTTAACTAGATTCGGAAATTCTTTTTCATTGTAATGTATCGAACAAACTGAATGTTACTAAGATTTTCATATTAACCCCTTGGACTATAATAACGAGTTAGAGTCGTGGTGAAGATTTTATGCAAGCTCTACTGAATATGAATATTATTGATTTCTTTTACGTTGTGGTAAAAATAAATTCTTCTGTTATCAAAGTATAGAAACGAAGGCAAGTAACGACAATATAGGGAAAAACATTTGTCTGATCCTATTAGCAAAATTATTAAGTACGAATAAGTGCTAATCGTCACAGCATGAAAAGAGCGATAGCGCAAGGGGTTAAATTTATATTCTTTATGGTTTTTCAGTTTCTCTTTTCATAATATTTATATTAATATTAAAATATATAAGGATAACACTGATTTTTTACCAGTTCACAAGAGCCATATTTTAAAATATAAAACAATAAATTTTAACTCTATAGTTTTAGCGATCGAATCACTTTTGTGAGAATTTCTCGGGGTTGATTCTCGTTGCTTCCGCGCGATGATAAAATAAGCCTGACTTCATAGGAATTTTTGGGGGATGATTTTAGGCAAGTTTCAGAGAGTCGACGATTCAACCAGTTTTCGCAACCGGGCAATTGCGACACTTCCGGAAACGCGTGCAGAATGTAGTCGCAGTCGAGTCTACCGATTCCATGCCCGCCGTTTCATTCGCAGTTCGCCGTGATTTATAAAGTCGGAAATTCTACGCCGGTGCAGTGGGGCATTGGTAAATGAGATATCACCACGCGCTGATGAATGGTGAATATATTCATGCGTATCTGGTAATTAATTATTCTCCAACCGCATTCCGGTGTCTTGGTATTTTTTTCTTCTTGTCTGGTTACAAGCCAGTCCGGGGAGGAAAGTAAAGCTTGAGAGATCATAACAACTTATTCGATCGTAATAGAGAAGAATGGAAACGAGTGGTTGGTTCGAAATGAACCAAGACAGACGTGTTCGCGTTCGTATTGCGGAATCCGTGTGATCAGGAACGATGTCCAAATCGGAGAATGATTTTCCCATTCACTCGTGCCGATCGCATTTTTGTTCCAGCACGCAGAGCAAAACTTTGAGCGTATGAATTATTCAATTTTCTATTGCAATCACCGCGAAAGATTTGCACACGCGCCTTATGAAAATAGAATTCGCAATTAATATACTATTGCGCGAGTTGTCATTTTTCAAACTAATGCCGATGCCAGTTACTTAATAACTGAAAATCGTTGATACTACATTCTCAATAAACATTAGCATGCGCAATTATCGTTCCGTTCAACCATTCTCATTATTGCTGCCATAATTCAATCATTTTTTGTATGCCTGCGGCGGAACTTTGTTATGACACGAACCGATACATGTGCGCGTGTTGTTTCCTTATTTCTAAAACAGAGGGAAGTTATCTTGTGTCATAAAAAAAAAAGTGCCAATTTTACAGAACCGAGGAATTTGTATCGTTGCGTATTCGATTAAAATTTTCGAAACTACCGGTCTCCCCTACGCAATCATTAAACTACGCAGACATATTCGAACGTAATTATTCTAACGAGTTTACAAAATATCTCCCGGGTGAAATACTTAAACGTTGGCGAGTTATTCCAACAAAAAGATAAATACAGCTAGACGAATTTATGAGAAATAAAAGTATTCTCTGCCAATTTCAATTTTATTTCATCTCTTAATAATTCTTAGAAAGTTAACAGATAATACAACGATATATTAATATTCTTCTGGTCAATCTATTGTTTTATATTTCGTTCATTTATCTTTGTAATAAATTCATCAAACGATAACGATTAGCCCCAGGAAATGAAATACAAAACTGGTGCATGATGTCACCTGAATGAAGTTTGCATAGGATATAGTAATGACAAACAAGTATTTCATTGAAATGTATATGATCCGATTAAACAAGCATCTCGTTTAAATGTAGTCATTGTCGGTACTTAGATCACGTAAGTCGAAGTTAATTCAACCGAACCGGTATGAATGGCAATGAAACTATAAATTACATATGC
This sequence comes from Augochlora pura, assembly GCF_028453695.1. Lineage (NCBI taxonomy): Eukaryota > Metazoa > Arthropoda > Insecta > Hymenoptera > Halictidae > Augochlora > Augochlora pura. Next base: position 9,215,374 of record NC_135777.1, read on the forward strand.
GAACGTATTGTTCTGCCACGTCTGTATACTACCCTTTCCGTCTCATCTAAACAGGATCTTACTCTACTTGATCCAACGATTTCACCATAAATATATTATTTTTATTAGAAATACAATCTTCTGTTAGCTCAACCGAGCAATTAGTTTCGTTCTTTTTAAATATAAGTTGTACTTAAATTTTAGATCGCATAAATTTGATGTAAATTAATCAAGTACTATAAAGCTACTTTAAATGGAATATTGTAGTATCTATTAGGTTGGAAACTATGAAACGGGCGTCGCAGCTGAAAACAGATTAAACAAAAACGCCTGTTTCATAGTTTCCAATCTAATACATTGTTCTTCTCGTAATTAGAAACTTAAAAATTGCAAGGGAAAGCCTCTATATAATTGCTATTAATTATCTAATCGGCGATTTATGAAACTAGTTATACAGATATCAAATTACAACACTCTGTGAAAGTTAATTCAACAATATTGAAATTACAGAATATAACGAGATAAATGTAGATTTAAGGTACATTGAAATCTCATTTGAGGATCACTCAGAGAATGTTACCAAAAAATATTTGGCATAAATGGAACCAAGAATGGGTACATTTATACACGATCTCGGAAGAAGTACATTCTCCGTCTACCACGCGGTATATTTAACAAGAAGGAAACAAATTGTACTATCTATCAGTGCGTACTCTCTAAAACAGATAAACCTCTTTGTATGAACTGTAACGTCGAGCTTACAGTTAAGCATATTCTAATTGGCTGCCCGTCGCACAACAATCTCAGAAAAAAAAAATAAAAATGCTCAGTACCATAAAACGTATTTGGACAACTATAAAGAAACAGCAAAAGTTGTATCATACGTAGAAGAAACCAAATTCTTTTGCGAAATTATACAGTAACTTAGAGAATCTAGATTAAGAAGCTAATGTATTAATTTAGGCAAAAACTATTGCATATATTTTATTTACTCGTAACCCTTTAAATTGTTATTATATATAATATTATATGCATTAAATAACAAAAAGAAAAGAAACTGTGAGACAAAAGTACGAATCGAAATTATTGTTGCAACTGTAAACAATCCTTTTGTGAACTAAACGAACACGTTTCCTTCGTTCTAATTTCCAGGAAATCAACTTGTTACCAAAATCGATCCCGTAACTGCAAAATCGTTGGAAACAAGAAACGATTCCAAGGTTCCTTTTACTTACTTCTAATTGTTCTAATCTGCCACGACAGCGAGCCGATCGTCAGGTCTTCCTGTGTTTCGCGGTGTCGTCGTTCGCACTTTGGTAACGCGCTAAAATCGTTAATATCATAGAGCCAGCACGTACTCGGCACTGGCGCGGTAAAATTTCTTCCAAGCTGTCACTTCTTCCAGCAAATGTATCAACACGATCGCATTTTCGTGGTCGGCGAACTGTTTGCAGACGACGGTCAAGGAAACCAGCGCGGGGAGGACAAGAACAAGCGTCGCTTCAGAGGATGTACCGACCAAACTCTCAGCCGTTTTCTTCTGAATCGAAGATCAACTGACAGGCTCTTCGAGAACGTAGCGATCATCCGTCGAAGCAAAAATATATTCTCGGTCGCTTCGGATAGCAATCTCTGAACTTCGATGCGACTGACTTTGAACACTCGAAATCCCGCGGAAACGTATCAATGATAATCCTCGTGGAGATCGACGGCTGTAAACAACGTTGAAGTACAGTCACTCGGTGATGGGAACACCAGCTTCTTTGCAATTGATTTTGCAAGAAATCTCGCAGCAGATTTAGCAACAGTTTTTGCAATTGGAAGACTGAACTATCGAAAAGAACAGGACCTCGCGAAGCATACGATTCTAAGATCGTCAAATTGTACAGCACAGTTTTGGTTCCTCCGGATCTCCGACGAATTTCGAGCTGTTAGCTTCCTGTGCCAAGGGAGCCCCCGTTCAATTGCCGTCGACACGAGTTTCGGATAATATTTGTAGCCGATGATATCGTTGGTTCGAAGACGATTGCTTACGGTCGCACTGATTCCAGTTCTCTGATCCGACGTCCGTGATTCTCGTTGCAATCGTTCCGGTATACGTTTCAAGTCAACATTTAATAGCTTGATCCGCGAGAGACGGTGCGTGGAAATGAAATGAGTGTCGGAGAGCATTGAAGCGCTAAAAGCTACCTGCCACCTCCCACTAACTATCATGGTGGATGCCTGTCGAGTAGAAACGTTACCGTGCGTTTCCTAGTCGATCGAGTGACATGCTGATGACAACCGTGAAGGGGGATGTCCTCGTTAGTTGCCTTTAAGGACGCGTGATTCTTTCGGACCTTTAAGATACGAGCGAACCAATTCGATTATTTTTCAGGACAATCGATTAATGCTTTATCTTGGAAATTATTTCAATTGATTTTTCGCGGTTTGAACAGAACGAGACAAATTTAGAGCACCAACGAAAGTGCTGATTTGATCAGATTCCAACTTTTACGTTATTTCTGTACTGTTTTAGCGCTTCATTAAATGGACCGTTTATTTTGAAAGTGGAGTAAGTCCATTTTCTCTTGTTTCGAGAAAATTAAAGGCTAACATATTTGTTAAATAAAATATTTAGGCAAATTATATGAAGTCTGGCAATGTTTCTACTGTTTTATCAATATGTAATTTGATTATATAAATTTGTTTTATTCATATTTTACTAAACTGATGTATACTTACGGGCGGCAAATGGACTTGCAACACTTTCAAAATTAGACAATTGTAAATATCGTTTAATTTCAATTTTGAAAAATCAAATATCACTTGAAATATGCTTTATATTAATCCAATTTTCTTTACAGATAATGACACGACATAAAATCGAAGTAGTATTTTTAATTTTGGACGCTAATTACATTGTGAAAATTACAAGATATTGATAGTATTTACATATGCTCTGCATGTGGCAGTGTTTCGATATATGCGTGATGTACCGGAGTATATGAGGTAATAAATGCTTGATGTCTTCATATTTTTCATAAGTAATAGGCCTGGGATCTTGGTACAAAGGCGCCAGGCCGATTTTTTTTTAATTTTAGCGGTCTTCCAGGACGTGTAGGTAACTTTATAATTTTAAATTTTTTGTCCTTCATCGATGTTTTATATAAAATATATAGTGTATGGTGCACTTTTGAGAAACCTCATCCAATATATTTGCAACCAATTTACCTGCTCTCCCATTAGTGTTTTTTCTCATCTGTTTTTTAATCGCATTTTAAAGATTTTTTTATTGAAACGAAATGCTCTCGTTCCATTTCATGTAATATGACACGTAATATAAAACAAATGTAAAATAACAGGTTACTAATCGGCAACCATCTGCTAAGCCTCCTACCTCTGTCAATTTGGACTTGCACCACTTTCATAATCGATGATTATGCAATTTCATTTACCGACCAATTTTAAATTGTACAAAACAAAGGAATCTTTTAAGAAATTAAACACGGACTAAATATACATAAAAAATTTACATTAAATTAAAGATGAATTACGTGATATATCATTTTTTTTTCTAAAATGGACTTATACAACTTTCAAAATAAACGGTCCAAATAATAATAATTTCACAAAATTAAAGTATTTTATCTTATGAAATTACTGCTGAAATCATTCATCTTTATTAACTTGTACGTGAGATCGATTTTTTCTTTTTTTTTTTAAATTAAATTAGACAGTAAAACGTGTTGGAAAATATGTACATGAACAATCTCAATTTTTATCATTGAAAAAACATTGAGAACGGCAACATTGGATATAGAAACACTCCTTTCATTTCGAGAGCACCTTTTTGACTGTTCAACGAATCAGTTCAAATAATGTCAGCGAAAGATAGAACAAAAAACTAGAACTACGAAATTATTTATGACGCGATCTTACAAAGTAGCCACCGAATCAGCAGTGAGTTGTTTCTTCGCTTGTTCAAATAAAGTAGCATACAAATATTTGAAAGTAGTGGTCGTCGCGATAAGATAACGTTTCATTTGAATTACAAGCGTACAAACGGTGTAATTAAACATTCGGAACCGTAATTGGGCAATAAAAAGGAAACTTCGATTCATATCGTTCACATTTCCAGAGATATGATTTACATTATACGATTTAAGTTTCGTTATTTACATTTCATGATTTCCTTTTCGTTATTCACATTTCATGATTTCCTTCTCCTAATTTACTTGTTTGTAATTTGCTTTTCGGAATCGATTCTATTCGATTCTCCATTACGCGTTTATAGATTCCTATAAAAGTATTTTATATTTTTCATTTGCTTCGAAAGAAATGTTTCATTGAATAGCATCTGCGACAATAACACGTCCCGTAATAATAACGTCGCCAATAATATTTACAGCAAATGACAGTCTCTACGTGATCGTTCAATATTTCTTGTTCTTTTCGTAAAGAAATTGTAGAAATCGACCGCGAAACGAATTATATTTCCCGCTGAAATAATTGAGTGAGAAACGTCGTGTTACAAATGACGATAAAAGAACGTGACAGTTTTTCGAGGTGCTTCGCCGTGGTACAATTTGGATTTCCTATTGACGATTAAGGGGAACGATTAAATGTTTACTAGACGAAGACAGCATAAGAAATCGCGACAGTCCTTCGTGCACAGATGGAATGAGCCTTGCCCCAGTGACGCCGAGGTCGACATATATGTTTCCATTTTTCATATTACCTTACTCGAGAAATCTGTTTCACCGCGACGCGATTTGTGGCGCCACGAATCGCGTCCACTCTTGCTTCTCTTCGAAATTAGTGAATTGAACATTGCGACGCCCTCTAATTATTCTACCGGCGGTTATCATGAAAACACGAAAACATTTCACACAAATGCTAATTGCTTTTGTTCTTTCTATTTCTTTGCGGTGACATCTTGACTAACAGTCAAAAAAGGACATAGAAGTAAACATTGACAGAACGTAACATTAATTTGACACTAGCATAAATTTGATTTCGACGCCATATATTTAAATAAATATACAGTGGAAGAAAACAATTTTTTATGGTATATTAAAGTACATAAACGTCAAAATACAACAAACTTTCGATTTAGTATAAAATTTTATAATTATATACGACGACTTATTAAGTTAAGTTCAAAAGTTATAAGAATACATACTTTTAAAGTTTTTATTACTAGTTTTATTATTATCCGCTATTTATTTACTGTTCGCTTTATGTATTTTTTTCGTTGCAACTTGTATGACCGATTTCACGTTATGAGACTGAACAATCGTGTATAAAATGCTTGTGAATACAATTTGTAATCTCAATTCGTTAATGCATCTTAAGAAATTTTTAAAATTAGAATACATTGACGTCATATGGCAAAAATCGATAAAAAATGCAATATAATATTACAAATTTCTTCAGATGCATTAACGTGCAAAAGTTGCAACAAGTGAAATACATTTTATAAATAAATCATAAACTCGTGTACTGTATAGAGATATAAAACGACATCGATAGTATATAAACAATAATTAAAATAACTTCAAACTTCTTGAAATATATTGTTAAACAATATGTGTATAAAACTAATAATAACAATTTAACAAAAAAATTTGTAAGTCGACTGAATACTTACGCGGCGTGAAAATTCGATGTTTCTTTATATTTCTTCTATGTTTATTGTATTTTGATATTTATATACTCTAACATACGGTAAAGGATCTTTTCCTTTCAATGTACATTTATTTAAATATATGGCATAGAAGTCCAATTTATGCTAGTGTTCGAATACTTTTGGAAGTAAGTGTATTCTATTTTTTCTCACCATTTTACTCGCAGACACTTCTTTTAGAGAAATATATTTCGCTATTAAAATATGTTGTGTCAAATGAGATTCAGTGAACTAAATGTCAACTAAAATCGCCTTGCATCTGATTAGAATTTATTTGAAATTTGTATGCTTTGCCGTGATATAAATTTTAACAGTTCAACGCATTGAATTAAGAAAGCAATGTTTAGACTATAGTCCATTTGCTATACAATATACTTTAGAGCCAAGAAGTCGCTTTTGGATATTCGAAAAATAGATTTTAACCCCTTGCCGTGCCATTTTCTTTACAATTACTATGATTAGTATTTCTTCGATCACAGTAATTTCTTAGAAGAAAAAAGAATTTTATATTTATTGCGCACTTACATCTACTCGAATGTTTAAATATTGGTGAGAGGAGAATAAAATTTGATTCCTGCTTAAAGGAGCAGATGAAATTTTATAACTAACAGCTTATTGTTATAAATTTTCATCCTGAGCCTGACTCGTTAAAATACGGCAAGGGGTTAAAAACCATGGTTTTCGTTAGAAAATTCTTGCAACAATTAATAGTTGCGGACGTGGAAGCGATCAGAACATAGAAATTATCACGCTGCGCTTATTTAACGACCTTGAGAAGGTTTTTCGATGCTGTCGCTTTATGAAAAACGTCGGGAAAACCTGCGCGACAAATCACCGTGATAGAATAAACATGCTCCAGTCCATGGAAAGGTACCGTTAGAATAAAAAAGAAATAAGTATGCTGTTAAGTAACAATCTAAAACTTGCTTCTCAATTTCTATATTACGTTATTTATTATATATATTTCTCCTATGTTACGTTATGTATATTACGTTGTTATTCCTATATTACGTTGAATTGATAGACACGTGACAAGAAATTATTCAATTTCGTTAGGGTCGTGTGTCGATGTCTGTCGGCCAGTAAAGAGACTTTAAGCCTAATTTCGCGCGCAAAGAGCGAAAAAAGAGGCTGGTCGCATAACTTGTTTACGTAGACGTTGTTTCAATCCCAAGGATTTATTTTATGGCGCTGGAATCGATGATTCACGTTACAAAGAAAAAGTCACAATTTAATATCTTTTTTCATGTAACTGACCTTACGATTTTTTTTATCACAGAACTGTAAACGTATAGTCACGCTATTGTGCAAAAAAACACACACACACAGCTACAAATGTTTGGGCAAGTTAGGATAAGACGACAGATCGTCTTAGCATGTATCAAATTGCATTATTTTGTTACAAAGCAGAAATCGAATGCCTGTCGAATTTGTTTCCATGGCTTTCCTTCTTCGTTTCAATTAATTGCATAAACATAAGTTGTTTGAAATTATAAATCACGCGATTTTTAAGCAGGCGGCTGCCGACACATATTTAAGGAAACAAAGCCGTTAAACGTATCCCTATAAAATCATCTTTTCAATCTGATGATGAATAAATAAATTACCGATAAATTAAAAAATCTGAGTTCGTTTTGAATGTCAAAACTATCGGTGAAACCGTAAGGGGTATCGTAGCTTAATAAATAAAAAAAAGATTAAAAAATTTGGGACCAAGTAGAAATTTTGCGAAGTACGATAATAAACGTATTGTTGTCGAGGAATGAGAGAGGTCGAAAGAGAATTTCACGGTGAAAAACGTAAGATCGTTTGCGAAGGATCAGAAACACTTTGGCGGAAGTTGATAGAAATAGCGTGGATATCCCAATGTTGCGTACGAAAACAGTTCGGAATCTCTCCCTTCCGCGATTCCAGTAATCGCACGCTCGTAATCATCCGAACGAATTATCCCCGGCTGATTGTAACCCCGCCGTAACACGTGTTCATTGTCGAGATCTTTAAAAGTGGTTCGAACCGGTTGCGTTCCGAGAATAATACAATGCTCTAGATCTTTCCGATGTCCCCGCGCCGCGATCCTGGATCTTTAATTACATGAAATTCGCGCGGTCTGCTTGCCGGATACGCGGAAGAAAAGCGCCGTCCGCGGACGTTCGAAAATATTTCGAAAACAACAGTTTCGAACTTATTATTAGTAGCGAATAAAAGACGGGGACGACAAGTAGTAACGAGAAGAATTGATTAAAAATTCGTACTTTTCCCAAAAACGTTGACAATAGTTTATAACAATTTCTGTGAAAATCGGTGCTCTGATATTTTTCAGATTGATGGTCCAAGAATGGAAAATCGGACACTATTGACATTAACGTTAACCCTTAACACTCGAGTGGCGCCTCTGAGGCACCACTGAACATCGTTATATCATTTCCAAAATAATTTTGACAATATTAAAGATCCTACTGTTTAAAAAAGATTGTTAAAATCGTAACAATTTTACGATTCACTAAACTCTATTTCATATTCATAAATTGTACTAAGTTATATCAAATGGAAATGCAGCTGGTTAAAATAGCTATTTTAGATTTGGGCTTAAAATGGCTTCGATTACGAAGGGTTAACTTTAACTTACTTTTATGAATATCAATAATTCTTCGACATTTGGCTACAATTAATGTAATCGGTATATGAATATAACAATCTCAATGTCAACATTTTGAACACATTTGAACGCTTTAAACTGAAATATTTCAAAACTACGTAATATATGTGGATAACTATATCACATGTATTTGCACAAACTGTCGCTTGAACATACAGATGCAACTCTTATTTGTCGATTTTTGGTACTCAGTGTTGATTTCTTACGTGGCCTTCCTGCTCTTAATTGAAGAAGTTCCATCTGTCTTCAAACTGTTCCAGCACCTATTTCTACATCATTGTTTAAATTGATTTCAGCTGTGATATCAATTACAGAACAAAAACGGTCCTTCGCATCCAAGCAAACGATATACGCGACTATCCATGCTGTCAGTCGTTTTTCGTAGCCTGCCGCTTTTCAGTCGATCGGATCACAGATCAGTCTTTAACTATTCATACCACGCCTGCTTCCAAGCCGTTTCTAAATTGTTAACAATAGTTGCTAGCCCGGCAAACGTCTCCTTTCGGACACGCAGTTTTCAACCCCTGATTCAGGCGTAACCGGTGAATGATAGACGAAAGATAGTTCGTCCGACACTGAACCGCGTCGTAAATTCTCTTCCCCAAATATTGGACTTACGTCACTCGATAACTGTGCGGGTCAAATGACGCGGAATGAATTGCTAAATTTCACGTTGAGTGACTTTAACCACTTCTATTGCGATGTAGTAGAAAACACTCGCGCGTTCGAAACTTCGGTTTATTAAGGTCCGCCTGTGTATGACGAGGATGAATTCGAATCGTCAAACTGTGCTTCATCTTGATTTATGGCGACCTGTCATCCGTCCACGAGCGATCCCGCCCCTCTTCCTTGTGTTCAACCGTACCGGCGAAGAATTTTGCTTTTCCCAGCTTCGACGGGACGCGAAAATCACGGGTTTTCAAACGAATGTTCAGGTCGAACGGAATTCTGCTTCCCCGGTCTCGTCGCTGGACCGAGATTTCACGTTTGGATGGGAAATGATAACGGGAAGCAGAAAATAGTAAAAACATCAGAATATCGGAACACGGGGGGGGGGGGGGGGGCACCTTATTTCGATGTAATAATCATTTAATTACTTAATCGTTTAACGCTAAAACTACCGAGCTTTAAACGTAACCAACGTTATCATAATGTCTGAAACATTTGGAATGGAACATTTTTATTTTACATAAAGATCCACCGTCTGTTTATCACTGTTACGTCAGCGTTATCCTTACGAGTAGCAAATTGTCTCCGATACTCTTATCTAATAAATTTCATCGTTTATCGCGCAAACAGTGTGAATTAGAATGCTGTGAATTTCGTTGAATGACACAATGATCTATTGAGTAAGTACGAGTCAACGACGTTAAACATTCTCCAAACGATTGATGTCTAATTGGTTTCGGTATATTGTTAGCGTATATTGATGGTTCACTGCGTGATCGCCTAAGCGCGATTGTAAATTCGATAAGTGTGCCAGCACTTATTTACAGAGAGCAGCGGATACCATTTTGTAGGCTGGCTTGCAACTTTTACCTTACCGACGGGGATAAATAGAGATAACGACGGCTATATGGCGGACACACGAATATATATAATTGTCAAATTTTAATCGGTTTTCTGGCCGGATTTATTTACGCTTTTATATATTTTTAAATTTAAAGAAAAAAAATGTACTTAACGTATCATTGTCTACTATAGCAAGAGAGAATTATAATTTTTAACTATTTATCATCAAAATTGGTTACAATTTATACTTGTTAGAGTTTGAAATGTTTTCATATATTTTCAATAGTTTCTTTCGAAAATCAAACGACTTCTAATATTAAGGTATTCAATCAATAAACTACAAATTTCTATGCGAACTCGCGCTTTTATTCTATCGCAAGTGCGATCAAAATCTCAGCGATATTGTTACTTATTCCAAACCTTCGAAGACTTTTTCATTTTATACATTAACATTCACGAAAATGTTCTGGACATTTCGCTATCGAGGTCAATGAAAAATGATTCTACACGTTGTCCAAAGTAGAAGAGAAGCCCCGACGAACCTCAAGACATTTCCTATTCCGCTGAGAGTTTTAGATAATTGTTTGCGCCGTAAGTCGCGCAAAACCCTCAGTCTATTAATAAATCTTACTACATCGTATTCAAGTTGATTAGTACAGAATCTTCGTAAATTGATTTCATTTGCCTTCGACTCTACATCTGTGTATTGGACCAATATATTCGGACAAATTGCAAGCCTGCGATGGCCGTGATCCCCTTGTCGCGTTGCTGGATTATTGCTGCGAGTAAACGGGATTATGAATCAAAAATAAGCAGATAGATCAGGAAATCAGTGTGAGAACAAACAAAGAAGTGCAAAGAAATCGCAGATTTCGCGCTACGCAATACTTATCTACATTCCGATCCCCTCGAGGCTAGAAGCTAAGTGTCTATATTGTTACTGTATTGTTTATACTACTTTACTATTTATTTATTTATTTTATTGTAAATGTGGCGGCCGCAAAAAATCGGCGAAATTGTAATTACCCCCGGGGCATTCTATCTATCAATATTAGTAATATTACGTTAATATTAATTTCGCTAATCCTCGCCTCGATTCTACATTAATCGAGCACTCTCGCTTAAATTTTACAAACATAACCGACCTATCGTGTCCATAGAAATTATGCAACAAACTCAGCTCTGTGCCACGGAAGGTAACCCCGCTCCAGAACTCAGACATTCTTTACAATATGTTTTTCCTGCATATTTTTCCTCGAATAAGAAATTCGAGCATACTTTGGATCCACTATATTACCATAGAAAGTTCTGGATTATTAGTACGAACGTACAAAAGGAAATCAAACTTGGTCGGTTGGAAGTTTCAATCAAACGAGATATCTAATTGAAAATAAGCAATTTCATTTCAACAAATGCGACGTTTATGTAATTTGTATAAACCTAATACAAGTTCTGGATCATATAGAAGGGTTAATGAGGAACGCTACTCTAAAAATTGCATGAAATTACAGCAAGTTTTATCGTCGCTAATCGAGTGCGAAGGGTCAGCATCAGCGAAACGTTGAAAGAAGTAGGTCTTCGCAAGCCGTTTGTGAAAGACACAGAAATATAAACGGAATAAGAGAGAAAAAGAAAGAGAAAGAGAAAGAGAGAGAGAGAGAGAGAGAGAAAGAGAAAAAGCAAAAAAATCGTGCGTGTGACTTACGGAGTGCGGTTTGCCAAGTCTCGGAGAAGTTGCCCGAATTGGGAAACAACCGAGCGGCGATGGGTGAGCAGAAACCTTATATAGGGGAGGCCACGAGCCACTAATCACCCCCACTCCGTTCGGCAAGAGCCAATGCAAGCCTGGAGTCGAGGCAACGAGACAAGGAAGAATCGTCGTCGTAGAGAAGTGACAGAGCCTCGGCATCGTGGTTCCTCCGGCTCCGAGCGTCTTCGGGACACTTCCGGTTTCACGGCTGCCGTCCGAGGAACACGAGGGAGGACACGTGTCTCTTCGGTATAAACACAGAGAATAAACGCGAGTACTCGCGGCCCGTTGCGTAATTAACGAGGCCGATAGGCTCGCACGAGAGAAAACGATACAGTCGAAGTCGGACCGACCGCCGCGACACGCCGATACGATTAGGATTTTCGTGGGCCGGCCGGCTCGATTATCGTCACAATTAATTTTGAAAACCGTACCGAGGGGGGAGGAGACGCCACGAATTCCACGGTGCCATCGCTGACTGTCTTGCGATCGTAAATCTAGACAAACGAACGGACTGATTTATTGTTTCGCCGCTGAACTTGCGCGAGCGTCGACGTTGCGACGTTACTCGCTCCTTGCCGCTCTTTCGAATACGATCTTGTTTTTTTCTTTTTGTTTAACTATGATCTACTACACCGTACCATTTCTCGTAAATATTCGCTCGGTAGTAAAAGTCTGCGTACACCTTCCAACAATTAATCTCCACCGGTGACTTTTTTAGTTTTCGTTCATGGGTCGACGTCACTCTATTTGAAAATTAAGATTATTGTTCGGAAGAAATTTATCTAGATTGTCTTCTAGTCGTAAACGTTGACAAGATAATCTATTAACGAATACTTCGATTGCTTTTTAAGACAGTGTTTCCGGACAGTGAGAGAAAAGTCACTTTGAAGTGGCAGGTCTCATAATCGTCAATCAGATGGCGCAATCAACATTAACACAAACGAAGTAAATAGAAAAACGAATAACGTGAAGACGACAGACCTATTTATAAAACGCGACACCATGATTCGAAACGGAGACTGTACTACCATCATCGCCAAGATGCAATATTTGTCTTCGCAAGACTCGAAAGCACGTAATTACCAAAAAAATCAACCGACAACGTCCCAAAACCAAAACACCGCGCGTCACTGCTATCAAACACAAGGGAGAAAGATATACTCGATTTCATTTTTCATTGCCGTCGTGTTGTGAAATTGTTGAACCACTCGTTCGCAGATTGCAAAATTTTATTTCAGTTTAATTTACAGTTTGCAATTCGAAGAAAAATCTATGCAAAATTCTGTGCTTCACTTGAAAAGTATGCGATTCGCGGGATAAACGCACCTAAGTGTAAAATTAAATATTTTATATTTCGCATGAAATGTTAAGCTGCAGATGAATTTCTCACAATATAATCAGCTCCGTTTGTACGAGTACAGAGTCCGATAATATGCGAGACACTCGCAAACGCCCAAAAGCGATTATGAAATATTTATTTCGGCTTGCGCGACCGCGGGAACAGTTGGATAAACATCGATCTTCCATGGCAGCGAATTGATGAATCACCGAGTTAATTGAGGAGGTTCCGGCCGAAATGTAAACGAAAATACTAACTAATTGCCGCGGCGACGGCAGCCACGTAGAGTCCACGGAATTGTAAGAGATTTCTGAGGATTTGATAATGGAACGATTGTTTGCGATAAGTCTTAAGGGGTGTTAACCAGCGCCAAAGTGGAACCAGATTTTCGCTGTTGTGCAATTTCGTGACTAACAGGGAAATTCCGCAAAATAGTGGCTATCAATTTGGTATTTGCCCCTGTTCGTTTGTCTTGTGTTCTTTTACAATCGTTCCTGCAACGATAAATGTACTGCAAATATCTGCATAAGGTGTTAAGGATTGCCTCCATTATTGTCACCGCGATATCCGAAATAAAACGCGGGTTTTTTAACCCTGATCCTAACAAGTTGAATTCTCCATGCAAGTATCTCGACCAATCGATTGTATTTCTTATGAATACGATTTTCATAGGGCTACTTATTTTAGCGTACGCTCGAAACTGGCATTGATCAAAAGTTTTCAGTTTAAGAAAGTTACAAAGAGATTATAGAAAGATATATGTCATAGCTAAAAATGAAATTTTCGTTGCTCAACACCAGTCAAAACGACTAGTTTCTCATTTTTTCCATTCATAATTCCTGATGTCATATAAATGTCTCTACGGGAAGTTTTACAATTCAATCGTATATTATAATAGAAGCCTTACGAAATTCAAAATAAATCCAATCTTGTAATTATTGTAAATTAATATACATTACTTGCATTTAAAGCTCGGTGTGCTATCAAGTCTGTGAGATACCTAACTAGCATATTCTCTGCAAGAAGTAGAAACAGTAAGCCATGAACAGACGCGTCAACCAATACTATTTGAAATCAATGAATATCCAAACTCGAAATTCTTAAGAAAATATTTTACAATATTTTATTATCTTCCATCGTTCCACTTTTGTGTATTGAAAATTATATAACGTGCGAACGAAATATTTAAATAAATTAAAATTGGGGAAACGTTAATTCTGAATTCGCTATTATTTGAACGACAAAATTATATATTTTTTGAAAATTATTTTGCAACTACTACAAAATTGTAAACGTAACATTTTACGATAGAGCTGTCGCTCTTTGCAAATTTCACTTTGAAGTTCTCGAATGTGAAGTTTAACACGTTCCGTGCCAAGCCATTTTTGCCTGACTCGACGTTCAGGCCATTTGATATTTTGACTAAAGATTGACATATTAAATGTAATTATTAATTATTGTATATATAACGAATAAATAAACTTATGTGTTTTGTTCTATACTGCATTTTGTATAATGCATCATTTTTTTGGTTGAAATATATTTTACAGAATTACATTTGTCACAAAATATATGTTTTCACCGCATTAAATAAATATGACTGCGTGTATCACCGGTAGTACACGTGGCCTGAAGATCAAGTTTAACGTGTACCACCGGTGGTACACATGGCACGGAACGTGTTAAATAACTGTTCGAGCAAACGATGTTCAAAAGTCAATTCGAAAACAGCATCTAACCATCAAATTTCGCACGTCTACTCGCGAAAACTTTCTTTAATTCTCGATCACCGTTTTGGGGAGATCAAGACTCTTCTCTATTTGTTATGAAAGTACAAGAAGCACGCTCGCTGTTCCACTGGCTCACGCACGAGTGTGTTCAATTATTATCGGGATCATTGTACTAATCGTTCTACAACTATTTGCGAGCGTTAAATAGATCTAACAATCGTCTTTCTGTACTTTCCTCCTGTTTCCTCAAACTGTTTCCTCATTTCTATACTTTCCCCCTGTTTCTTTGAACTATTTCCTCAATTCGTGGTGCATTGTGTACACGTGGTTTCAATGCTGGCATGGTAACTACATGATCGTGCAAATTTCAATCATTGTAAGTGATTTCACCGATTGCAGGAATATTAATTTGTACTGCGATTTACTTTGCAGCTACTCTGATTACTCTGACTTCCTTGTGCTTAACGATTTGCTCAAAAAATAACTAAAACGAGACCAAATTTTTGTTTCTCGCACGTCTCCGTTTACTTTCTTCGAATCAAATTTTCGTTCGTTGCACATATGATTATCCTGAAACATATAAAATTCGACATTTCCCTTGTATTCTGTAGCCTCGACAACACAACATATAACGAAACGTTCTTGTGTAACGTGAAGCGCTGTCCGGTGTCGCATAAATTCAGTCTAAACTCTGAAAGTGTAACGAGCGTTCGCGCAAACATTTAATCAGAAATTTCGTGATCAGTTTTACGTGAGTACCGTTCGCAGCGAGTGCTTATAAATAAATTCAGCCGGATGACATGCTGCCACATGATTCCTCACGTTCAACGAAGTTTGATAACGTCGCCGTTGATTAGAAAACCAAAGACCATAGTCCGAGAAAATATTTGCGAACGCTCGCCGATCGATCCACTATTTTGAACGACTTTGTTTTACTTCCCTACGTGTATTGAGAAAGTAATTTAACGCTAAACTGACGGAGTCGAACAAAATTACTTTATAAATTTAGTACCTTTTAAAGTAAAAATATACGAAGATTCTTTGATAGGGAACGACTAGCCCTTAACCCTTATCACTCGAAAGCCAACTGTAACTGTAAATCCAAGATCATTTTCTCGATTTTCAGTATTCCTATTTTATACGACAAAGTGCATTTTATGTACACTCTCGTACACTCTCAACAACTTGTTCAATTTAAACATTTATCACGTAAAGCTGGTCCTGTAACGTGATATAACTATTTTAGTGGTGCCTCGGAATCGTCACTCGAGTTCAAAGGGTTAATCTACGTATGCATTATAATTGAGATAGGTGTAAACAAGTACAGTCTTTCTCGTCCCTTCCCCATCATTCTGTAACGGAACATCATCAAATAAGCTATTAGTAAACTTCCTCCACACTATCAAAAACAGAATTAGAGCGATTGACGCTTGAATTAGCTCAACCGGTCTTTGACAGGATTTGGAATGCAGTAGGTGCAGTCAATGATTTTCCATTCCCAACTCGGCTTTCCTTTATCAAACTTCCACGACAATGGCAAACCCATTAATTACGATATTATCGCGAAAAAGTAAACGTTCCTTATTATATAGAAGCCATTTGCTGGGGAGAACTGGGAAAGGCATCGCGTTGAGCAAAACAAAGGCAAATAGAGGCAATCATCTCGCGACGAGACAATCGATTACATGATAGTCGTATATTATTGCGTATATTAATGCTGAGCACTGGAGACAATGCAGTCGCGCTTCTCATCATGGCGCGCGTATCTCGACGCGTCTGGATACACGCTATATTTAATTTGTTCGCGAGAACCTCGATAACGATACTATGCACTGCGAAAAAAGGATGTCGAGATCGATTTCTTTGCACCTTCCAAAAGCGTCTTCGTTGCGTGAAAGTAAATAATAAGCACGATTATTATTCGACTTATTCAAATGAAAATGAAACTATATTTTTATTTCGTTGCTGATATATTAACTCGAAATGTTAACTTTAGAAGAGGAGGCGGATAGCAAAGATTAGCTAACGAAGCGGTCAAAGAAAACGTTTGCGAAGATATTTCGAAAGCCTCGAGGGGTTGCGCTAGGTCAGGAGATCAAGAGGAACGATATTTCAGAATTTTGTTCTCAAACACTCGGCGACCAAATTTGCATTGCTTACACATATTTATTAATTATAAAACTATGACTGATTCGGTGACCCTACCAGAAGAAGACCTGTTGAAACTTTGAAAGCTGAAACATCTCTGGAACAGTGGGCAATGTTTTCCGTGACTCTCACATACAGATTAAAGATCCCCTTTTGCAATAGCCCTTCCTTTTAACGCTTCTATCGGACAAGAAATGTACTGTCCATTTTACAACAATTTAAGGTGAACCGTGAGCATTTTATACCACCGAACTTGTCTCGACGCCGTAAATCGGCTTAAAAATGTCGTTATTATTAAACGGGACACCCCGTTCTTAAAAGCCACTGCAAACCCATTGTTTCTAATCGCGAATTTTTCGCTCATCGATTGACTCGATAATTCCGTTTCGATTTATGATCCTTGCATTGTCTCGAAGATATTCAAATGGTAGAGGGACACGCGAACGCGACCGATCGCGCGTATGTCCGAATACATACGCATGAAAGTAATGCGAATCGCGCGCGCGTGTACCATGTGTGTTCGCTATATGCATAGCGTTACACGGCTTATACGTAGTGAGTCATCGAGCGTTACTGACGTCACCAACATGCTTGGGGGGACAATCAACCGGCGAGCAGCATAAAAATCTTGCGGATCACGCGTCACATAGTGCACGGTTGCACCGTGCGTGGGTGGAAGCTGAATGAAACTCGGATACGTATCGTTTCGGCGAAACCGAACAAGCTCGAAGGGTTGTTGCGTCACGGAGCTTCCGTATAAATATCGAAAACCTAATCGTGAACATCGCGTCCGATTATGCGCTTTTCTCGGTGACCGATATCCAGTCCTCGTTTTGTAAGTAGGAAGAAAAATATTCCGACGTCAAGCGCGAGAAGCAGAAGATAAGTATAAATGTAATTATTCCATCAGTTGTTCGAACAAGTTAGAAATATATGTATATATCACATCATTATTGTACAGATTTTTATTTCTGTATCATTTTGAAATTTTTGTTTACACCGTTAGGACGACGGGGGTTCTTGCAATTAAGTTAATACTCAAGATCTGGTTTGCTTAGATTAATTTGTAAAATTGGTAGACTCAGTTTGAAATTTAAGAAATCGGTTATATATTGGTAAAATTCTAGAGAAATTAATATTTGCGAACCAGGCCAATGTTTGCCCGTTGTCGAATTAACAATTTTATGTTTCTTGAAATCATTTGAAAAATCCCTTCGCGCCGATTTATTAAACATCAAATCATGTAATGAAAAAAATCGTTTACCTATGAATTTATCTATTAACGATAGAAATATGATTTAGGAATATTGCTAATGAGTACACTATTTGGTTTGTATAGGCTAGCTATAACCACTGATGGAAGTAAATTTTCGAAGAAATTAAACTCTGGATATCAGTAACAGTACTAATATTTCATTTTTAGGTCACAGAAGACTGTTCGGTTTTGTGCTGCTCTTTGCCGATACCCGCGTACACGGATCCGGTTTCACAAGAAAATTTTAAATAGATCAGTAGTATGCCAACGATAAATCTGTCCGTCAATGAATCTAAAGGCACACAAGCGACGGCCGTCATATTGTAAATCACGAACTCAGTG
This sequence comes from Augochlora pura, assembly GCF_028453695.1. NCBI lineage: Eukaryota > Metazoa > Arthropoda > Insecta > Hymenoptera > Halictidae > Augochlora > Augochlora pura. The sequence goes on from NC_135777.1 coordinate 9,233,756, forward strand.
CGCTAGATCTATGCACTATTTTTGCTTCAATGTAACTGTGTAAGTACGTCACGGTAACATTTGAATTTATTCTTTGCGTGCATCGATGGGATTTCGAAATGATGATTGCGAAACACCGTCATCTTTCACATTTTCTCTCCACGGATCGCCGGAAGGAAAGTGAATGAAACAAAACGTCGAATGTCAGTTACATTGAAATACACTTGTCATGGGAGTTATTAATGTTACTAAACATTAACATACTCGCAACCTTATTTCATGCACATTAAATATCACCATCCGACGTAGAAATATGTAAATTGTTACTTAAATTTCGTAGTTCCTTCGAGAACAACACCGACGCCTTTACGTACTACGTTTTCAATGGATAAAGAGAACATGAGTTTGCCTGGTCATAATTCGCCAGTTCTACTTCTTTTAAATACTATTGCACGCGAATTCAATTGTGTGAAAATCGTCATACGACAGAATCGAATTCGTTCGAAAGAAATCATTTAACTTAGCAATTCTTTGTCAATTGTATTTTCGTATCTTTAACATTTACAAGTGAAAATGTTGTACTGATGCTGCTACCAAAATAGTTATTTTTTCTCTGGTTAACATATGTTACGGTAGAATCGTCGGAAGAATTATTCGGTCGATACCGATTACTACGGAGCAAATGTTTAAATAGGAATTCACATGGACAGCCATAATCTAGTAATAAAATTTCAGCTCGCTAAATAAACGTTACTCGTATGCAGTGTGCAACACCGAAGCGAACAAGTATCAAAAAGTACTACTTTAAACACGATTACATCCACCGTGAGTGTTCGTACGTGTCACGAACGGTCGGTATGATCTATTTCCGGTCGAAATCATACTAGGCTTATTAGCGTACTCTGTAAGCTGATTTGACGACGAAATCGTTTTATCTGCTGCGCCCTGTTGAACATTTACACCAGTTGAGAAGCAAATCCGCCGCCCTCGTCTAATGGCTTATTAATTTCGTGCTAATAGTATAAACGATCATGGCAGTAACACAGATGATGCCGACAAATGATCTAACTGTATATTCTATAACAAACTTGACGCAATTATTTTTATTAAACCGAACATTTTGACTTTAACGTTCTTCAATGATTATTGCCAATACAGCAACGAAACAATTAATTATTGTGAATTAGAGAAGTGACCATGATTTAACGCTAAATTAGGGACAACATTTCTTTTTTGTATTCGTTTCGACTTATTGTGCAGGATCGTTAAAATTTAGTCATCTTTGATCATTCTTAGATTGAGAAAAATATAAATTATTTGAGATTTGTCTGATTTCTTCATAGTAACATAAAGCCTATGGCTTTTAATTATGGGGCATTGTTCATTTAATGCGTCCCTCTCATTTGACCTAATTTTTCATTACACTTCCATGTAACCGGGATTATTCAACAATGGCGGCTACGACATTGTGCGTTAGCTCGTCAATCGTATCTGGATTATCGGTGTAGACTTTTCAAAAGTCTGTATGGAAAAAAAATTAGTGTTCCAAGTATTTCAATCTAAAAATGTAACGCCCTGTTCGGTTAATTCCTAATTTTTCTGCATATGAAAATAGTCTGTAAATTTTCAATATTTAAATACCGAACGGAACAAAAGCATTCATGCATTCTAGAAAATCAAAAACTATGAATCAATTTATCGCTTGTTATCGCGCACACCAGTTGCAATAGTAATCAACATTATAAATGCAAATTCTCGGTAATTCACCTAGCTGACCATCATGCAATCGTCGAGTAGAAAGAGTATAGTTAGCACCATCCAAGATAGGAATTTGGTAGCAATAACTCTTTAAAGAATCGATACGAATCGTGTTTAGGCTATACACATATGAAATCCGTCGAAAAACATGCAGCCATCTTTATAAACACTTGCAATTATAAAAAAGGAAGTTGCACTAAAAACGACTGCGTCGCATAACAAGTATGTAACGTACAATTACAAACTTCATATCATATCCGACGATAACTGGAGAATATGAAAATGACAATAAATTTCTAAAATATAATATACAATTAAACATTATCTCAAGATATATATAACTTAAATATATTTTGTGTGATAGAAGTGCTCGATTTTTGCAATATTGATTATGAAATAATTTTTATTCGAAAAAACGAATTGAAATAGTTGAACTAAAACTAGGGAAAAATAAACACAGGGAAGATAATGAAGGCGTCTGTATTTAAAATTGGTTAATGAACATGGCAATGAAATAATGTAATGTAATTAATGTCACGTATTATCGTATAAAAATTAAAACGAAAACACTAAAAACTCTGCGAATCTGCCGCAGAAGCATATGAAGGAAGTTCCATAAAACATGATGCACTAAAAATCATTGAATGAAAATTGTTCACGGTAATTTGTGAAAATATAAAAGGCTGCCTATCAAAAGACGTATTAAAAAATTAATTATTTTTTTGTATGAAACTAGGAGATAAATGATTAGAAAATAGTTGAAAATAGCAGAGATAACGGTTTCTTTTATCGTTAAAATAATATTAAGATATAGAGCAAGTCCTTTCTCAAACCGGCAGCAGTAATAGGTTTATTAGAGCCACAAGACTGTCTAACAGAGCTTGTTCAAGCTTATGATTTAGCAAATAAAGACCTGCTTAATGTCGTACATTTCCTAATAAACCAGTATTTCTCATAATTCGGAATTCCTACGCACACATTAACAGATCAAGGTCGTAATTTCATGAGCATCCCATTTAACGTGTTATTAGAAAGACTACAGTTAGAACCCGTAGTTTCCTCAAGCTTTTAACCCCAAAGCGACAGTCCGCTAAACTAATGTCGTGCAAAACTTAAAGAACACTTCGGAAATTAAAACAAATTAAACACGATTAAAGATTGCTCAAGGACCGACGTTTGTACGGAGCTTTCCTTCGCAAGAGTTTCCGGATGTCATTCTCGTTACCTTGCCACCACCCCGTTCATTACGAAACCATCGTTCACCAATTAAACAGATCTGAGCTACACCTAGCCAAATCTAACAAACCAGGACCACTAAAAGTCCTCAACACCTTCAACAAGATGTATTATTATTATTAATACACGCTGTTTTAATAGTAAAATTTGTAAATCAACTCCATTCAGACCTAAAGATTTTCCTAAACCTGCAAAAAATGTCCAAGACTAGGAACGATCCCAATTATTGAGGTCTAGAAACACTGATCGAGGTCGCCAAGTGAATCAGAAAAAAGCGAGTCTCGTTTGACTTCCTGCCAACCTGATTCTCCAAATATTACAACAAGTATATGCTCACCTAATCATAATATCTCGCCCCGAGACGATCCCGAACCAGCAGAGGTTCATTCAGCGGAAACCGCACGCTACCTTCTGATCCAACACTTCCGGTCGACACTTTGCTGTTCTGTCCTCCGTTTCTCTGTTCCTTCCCTTAACAGGGAGTGCTATACGACTCGGCGTAGCGTCGATAGCGGGATAACTAAATCACTACGAGGGGGTCAGTTCGCGGCGAGTACGTCTGTCAATCTGTTAGTACCACAGCCATCTCAGGGACGTCGCACGGGACCGCGAAATCAAGCCAACCCGGCCTCATCCCACTCCTCCACTCCCCAGACACTAGAAAAAAAGGTGTAGCAGAGACGCAAAGGGGGATAATCGACCACCATTGACAGCTTCACGGAAGTAATAAAACTCACGGTTAAGGATAACTATCAACAAGGGGATGTCGTCGCTTGTTCTCCAATTCTTCATCAGGAATTCGAGACTATTATAATATCGGTTTCAGTTCTTCGAACGGTTCTGAGCAGACTGCGAAGCTCTACGCGAAAATTATCTATACTACCTGTACGAACGGTCACGGAAGTCAAACTTCTACGGATGCTTTTACTTTTCCGTGTTTTATTCATTTAGGTTTGTCAGAAAACTATTGAATTCGTAATCTCTGACGAACGATTTCCATACGGATTTTTGGGCAAAATATTTGTCAAGTTGATTACAAGATAGAGAAGCGAGATATGTTCTCTCATTCAATCATCTGAATGGAATGAAGATAATACAGTGAGATTCTCAAGTTCTTGTAATTTCTTCATCACTTCATCTTTCGCTTATGTATTTCAGTTATGCATAAAATCCGCAATGCAAATATGAAGAACTGAATTCGAGAACTACTGTAATATGTTATCATTATGATTTCTATTTTGGGTTCTGGAAACATTATTTTTTCCACTCCTACAACGATTGCAGTGTGGGCTCCGTCAATCCATCAATGTTTTCAATCTCCACCGCAATTAGACTCGCATACTATCAGGGAAACATCAGCGACCTAAAGATATTGATAATTCTGAACATTTACTCATAATTCTTAAGTTCTCTGATTCTGGGTTCTCTAATAATCATTTAGGATCGTTGGTCACTTGTTTGTTGATGCCGATTAGTTTTTGACCCACGTTTCGAGTGTAGCAGCAACGAAGAGGCATCCCATTTCCGCCAGCTTATCTCGGTCATAACATAAACAAATATAGCATAGAGAGTTCCAATTGCTTTATCGGCCAATGCTCCGTCACTCCAAACTAATTATTTATTTTTGAAATATCAATTATGACATTTATTCTATGGTATCCATCAATGTTTCGTTTCTTTAGTTTATCCATTCTTGTGTGCTTTCTTCTTTTAATCTCTACATTGATCTCCATAATTACTAAAAAATAGTTTAAAAAAAAAATAGTATTAAAAAGTTATACGTATCACAAAACTTTTCGAAAATAATAAAAACTATTAGATAGAGAATATTAATATATTTTTTTTTATTACACATAATTAGAACATGGTACCTTCGTTTCTATTGCTTTAATTACGCATGATTAACCAATTCACTTTCAGTACATGGTGTCACATTGATTGACCTACCAAAGAGAAATGCGTGAGATTGAACCCTCTGATATAATAAACGAATTCATTGACCAGCGTATTAACGTTATTAGTGATAAAATTGACGTTTCCCTCAAAGTAACCCTCGCGTCCGGCAGAAAGAAAAAACGACTGTACTTACATAACTGGATGATAAAGCCGAGACAGAGAGAAAACTTTTTGACTAATCAAATATATTGCCATCTACATTGACGAATTAAAAAAAGGAAAAGAGAAATCATCGAAGGGCCCAGTCTCTGCACCCCTGTGCCCTGCTCGAGTTAAATTACTATAGAAGACTTTATCCACTTTAGGCACTGGCCGTCAGGCAATCATCCTATTGGCGTGCCATCGTATCATGAATGACGGTAAGAAAAGCTACCGAGAGCCGGTTACCACGAGTTCCCCTGAAATACTATGTGCCGCTCACTCTCTTGTATTCCCACGGTCCATTTTGCCAAGACAAAACAATACGAAACGATGTTTTCAATCGGTCCAACAATGGGATACGTAACGAATGCTCATCCTGACGGATGTTGTAGCGGTTGACATGTTTGTCAGTATGACGTTTTAATGGACCGAAGAAAGACAAAGCATAATTGTTACCAATTTAAGGTAATTCCATCGGTGATGGGTTCTCGAGCGATGCCAACAATAATGTAACCTGCTGATGCACTCCATGAAATTTAACCCTGTAATGATATCTTGGGCTCTCTTATGATCCTAATCAAATTCTCTATAAAGTATTTTGCACTACTGTAGCAAATAATAGTTGCATACATCATATTTTCCTAACTCGCTCCGGGTAATTTTATATAGTCATACAGTAATTTAATATTTACAACGAATGCATCCTGATAATTTGGTAGCTGTAAAATAAAAAATATGAAACCGGTTGTCTGAATGGTGTTGATAGGTTTAGTAATTAAATTATGAAACTAGAGGTATCTTGGTAAATTTTTACAAGGTTTTTAGAAATATTCTAATGTACCGGTTTATGATTCGAAGACGATGGATGCCATGGTGGGGGGATTTGCTCCGCTTTAATGGTATTCGCGCGGAATGCTAGAATGCGATACACTCGCGTTGATTGAATTTTTCTTAACGCTTGTCTATCAAGGAATTAGTTGTAGTTAGAATTTTACGTCGCTATCCGCAGAACCTTCCTTCTTATTGCGTCTCTGGCCAGTTTAAGAAGCGACTTGCGAGATAATGACCCAATTAGATGTCATTTACACGTGAGTCACATTGTCAATTTATCCATGTCCGGCTGCCAGACTTTAATGTCTCACGCGCCATGGTTATCCACGTTTGGTATAGAAAGGTAAACTGCCTCGAGTAACGCGCACTGTTGTTAAACGGCGCGTTTGCAGCTTCTGCTTCCATGGAACTTAACCGTGTGACTGCAACGAAGAAACATAATGTCTTGACACTCTTATTGTCCCATAAATATTTTCAGTAAACGTTAAACGATGAATCTCTCCTTTCAGATAATAGAATGTTTTGCAAATCAAACTCCTGTAATAATTCCAGGTAACTTAAATGTTCATATGTTTGTGGTCAATCTAGAAACTATTCACTTTACAAGTAATGGTATTATACCACTCTGCTTTTCTGACCCCGTGTTTTGACCCCGTTCCTGAATTTGAATATTTTTGCTTCTGTAGTTACAGGTTATTCCGATAGATATTTACGTTTTCAACTAACGTAAAAACTAACAAAGTTATTAGCCAACGTGTTAAGCTAACAAGTTTTTCAATAAAAAATATTACTGAAAGACAATTATGTAATTTGTCAATATTTATATTACATATTAATTTTTGGAATAACCTAATGTATTAAGCTATTGGTTTTATTTGTAAAAGGGTGAACTTGTAGCGCCAGTCCTGTGGCAATCGTGAATTGATTTTTTGCAAGAATTCTATAGCTTTTGTAAACTCCATCGCGTCCGCAACGATGGGGTTCCAAAAAAGCAGCAACATCGATGGTGAACGCGGCACTCAACACGTTAATATCGGTAATCTCTTCCTATAAGAAACTAAAATGACCCTTCCGTTTGAATAAAAGCAACAGACATAATTGCCAGCACTGTGTCTGACGGTGTCCTATTAGCGAGAGGGGTCGTTAAAACTGGTTCAACGTCGAATGACGTCGGAGCTCTCGTTTTCTTACCTACCTAGTATACATATCCGGTCGGCGGACACTCTGCAACTTTCCTACTTCATTCATCGACGCATTCTGTGGCCTTTGAAGGTTGCACAGGCAGAAAGGAGCGGGCACGGTCGCGCGCCGGCGATCAGAGTCAGCCAGTGTGCACGCCGACCAGTTTCAACATAATAATTCCTTCTTGGAAATACATTGCTGGTGTACCACTGCATTCTATGGTATCGCAAACGGGATTCGTATTCGCTCCATGTGAACCGAGCCGCGAACGCTTTGCTCGTGAGCTTCTCATGCCTTTTTATCTCCGGCTTTTCCCACAATCCAAACATTGCTCGACGCTAATGAATAATTAATAACTTATCTACCTTCAACAACGGCTCATAATTAGAGTTGTCGATAAAATTTATTACATGCCAAAATTGAAATACGTATAATACTTTTCGGCTTACGGATTCGAGTCGTCGTCAGGAATTCAGTTACAACCATGTCGGTGGAATGCACTAAGATATACATATAAGAAATGCGAGATCACGTGACTGTGTAAGAGGAAGTCGTAATGATAGGGAGTACGGCATCAATGAAATGGGAAACTACCAATGACTGGAACTCTATCGTCATTTCCGACAGTCCTACGTCACCTTTGGGTCAGCAACCGTGACGTGCTTTCACCAAGCATACAGACACAGCCGCTCCAAGCGTTACAACTTCTTGCTATCGCTGAACCACTTTCGAATTAAAAACCCTCCTGGAAAGGACCGCTAATCGGCGTTGCGTAATAACAACTAGAAAGAAACGCCACAGTTTTTCGATACCATATACAGTCTAATTAACAATTTCGAAGAGGAATTCCAAAAGACATTCACTGACCAGTGTGGTTTCTTACTTTAGCGACTTTTCTAAATTTTGCCTATTTTGCGTTCCTTTCCGTTCAGTCCGCGTTATAATATTCTGTGAAACCTGAAAATATCATGTTTTATAATACCCATTCAAATTTATTTCGGTAACATGTAATTAACATTTAACTACATTTATTGATATACAATATAATATGTCTAATTTTATATCGTCAGTCACCAGTGACCAACGCGACGTTCAATATGTTAAACGCGTCATTTTATCACTAAAATGAGGAATCAATAGGAGATTGAGGAAGCACTGTACTTTTTACTATTTTTTATTAAAAATGTCAAATTATGTAAATGGGTTTTAAAATTTCAAGTTAAATCTGGGAAATATCTGAATTGTGCCCTTCCAACTCTACGATATCAAGAGGCAATGCACTTTATAATCAAACTGTTGCTGCTAATTATTATAATAACATACTGATATCAAGATATCATGCGCCTACATTGCCAAAAATTAAGCTTCAAAAGTAAACAATTACCTCTTCTTAACTTTCACGAAAGCAAGGTTATGGATGTATAATCAAAATAAAGCGGTCGATGACGCCCGGCTAGAAGTCAACATACATTTCCAAAATAACCTACAGGGGACGCTTAACTTTTGTCATTTCAAGGAGACCAGAAGAAAAACAAGAGAAATAGCACTGTACTCCACTTAAGAAGGAACAAAGTACATACGAATAACCTATCGACGAGAATATATCCTGGGAAACCGCGATCCTGAACGAACTCCGCGTTCCATCGAAAATTCCGTTCGTTCGATTCTCAGAGCACACACAGGTATTCGTGGCTGTGGCCGTGCACGTGCGCGAGAGAGCCCTATCAGGGAAGTGAGAGGGGAAGGTTATCGACGGCGCCTCAGAGAGTGAAGCGAGAGAGAAAGGAGGAAAGAGAACCGAGACGTTGAAGAAAGAGAAAAACTAAAGGAGATAGTTCACCCAGGTAAGAGAAGCTGTAGGTGTAGCCGGCGAGTCCGTATGGTGTTGCAGCGTACACTGTGCAGTGGTGTAGACCGCGTGCCACGATACGCCGGTGCACGATGGAGGGGAGGAAACGTGAATGATCCATAGAAGCTGTGTCCCTGTGTGATCGTCTTCGGTAGCGTGTGTTGGTCTATGGAGAGTAATGTACCGATGGAAGGGAACGGGATGGTAGTGGAACGGTGGGAAACGTCAAAGAGATGGTAGGGATACGGCCGGGCAGCGAGGTGGGGTGCGGGTAGAGGTTCGGCTTCGGAAATGGCCGCGGGAAAGTAGAGAGCGTTACGTCGTCCGGCAGGCAGGCAGGCGAGCCAAAGTTTTTCAAGTGCAGCGCTCGTTAACCCGGCGCTTCGGGCGTGCGATTCACCAGACCAGGGAGACTCGAAGACCACGGTTGCTATGTTTTAAGTAAACTCGATTGGACTGACTAGGGAGGACTGATCTAGCCGGCAGTGCAGTCGGTGTCCGGGTGGACAGCCAGTGGCTGGAAGAGACCAGTGCGGGCGGCGGTACACGAGGATGGCCGGCGACGACGGTGCACCACCGAACAATGAGATCCTCGGTGCGGACGGAGAGGGGCAGGGTGCGTCAGCGCGGGGGGAACCGCATTCCAGAGTGGGCGGCATCCTGGAATGCGATCCCCCCGGTAACAGGAATTCGCCAAGCGAGCGAGCCTGCAACGAGCACGACGACGGAAGCGGTGAAACTGTGATTGCCAACAACGATTGTAACAACACCGCCGAAGCCGTTGGAACCACCGTAATTGCCGACGACAACGGCGGCTTGTGCCGATATGCTATCGGCACCGCCAATACCGCTATGTCTTTCATCGAAGTTTGCCAGGTAATAACCGGGATCGCCGGTATTACGTGCTTTAATCTCTGCTGACTCTGGCTGTCAATGGGTCCTCTGTTCTCCTCTTGCTTCAACCTTACCGCTTGGTATCTCCTTTGCGCGCGTTTCATCGCCCCTCACTCTCTCTTCGTCGCGCTCACGTGAAAGCTTTAGCCGCCTTTCCGATGAGAAGATCGATAGACAACTAATTTCAAAATTATACATTCATTCGGGTTTCATCTTGAATGCCGGTAACGCGGTTCCGATTGAACAGCGATCGCGACCATGCCTGGGAACCATTATCGTGTGTCAAGCTATTCGATGTTTGAAGTAATGAGAACGAAGCACCGTTAATCGTTCAATTACTACCACGCTTTCTCTTTTGCATTTATTTCAATGGATTTTTATTTCCAGCAGTGTTGTAAGGGTTGACCTATATTTTTTCTGTTTTTTTTTTTAGATCCGACTGCAACATCTTTTCCCACAATTAGTTTCATCCTCTCAGCGATACAGCCTCTGCGAGAACTCCATCGAGCTGACAGCGGAATGTTTGGCCAACGACGTGATACGATATCTGCTCAAGGAAGATATTTATCTAATATCACGAGACCCCGTCTCACGTAGTATGAGACATAATGTATATCAAATGCTAAACAAACATAGTATCTTATTCGCAAGCATGGTGAACCGTTTGAATGTTATGCCGGACACGGCGTACGAGGCATTCATGGGAGTCGCAGATGAGCTGTTTTTGCACGGCGGCGTTACATGGCCGAGAATTGTCTGCTTGTACGCGTTTATGGGAAGACTTGCACTGTGGGCTCGGGACAGGCGAATGCACAACTTAAAGAAAAAATTACCGCTGTTTGTCTCCAGATTTATTAGCGAGAAAGTTGCACATTTTATTAAAGGATATGGAGGATGGGTATGTATTGTCTATGACACTAATTAATCTTACATTCTATACTCCTGTTGTGTATAGAATTGCTAATTATATGTTTATTTATATATTATTACATTTTATTAGTGGATTATATTGTTATTCATGTAAACTTAGTTATGATTGATGTATTGTTCTTAAGTTTTACCATTCCATTGTTACCTTTGATACCAGTATAATCCGTATAGATATATTATACGATTAATCATCTCTTGTCTATATTTTATTATAATTCTTTTTTATCTAATATTTATATTATTCCTTAGGATCAGCTGTGTATAGAATATCCTGTAGCAGAAGAGATTAGTGGAGCTATATGGAGGAGTCTTCTGATGACTGGTGCAACTCTTGGCTTGGTTGCAACTATTTTAACTGTAACTTCCTGATATACCCTTACAAATCAAGCCTTACAGGGTATGTTTTCCACAAGACCGTTTAGCGTACTTATATTCTACCAAAATGCGCTGAGAAACAATTTCCAAGAGTTTGTAAAACGCTCTTGCATTGGTAATGAACATGGAATTGTGTGATTGGAAAGCTGAATGTATTATGTCTTTGTAACGGATGCAGGATATGAACTTATCATCTTCTTCTTGTAGCACACACAATCTTCATATCAATGTCACATCGTTTAGAAACATCCTACTTTTTATGTAACTACAACAAATATGTAGCATAAGAGAAGGATAACTATACAAGTTCCCTATTATATTCATATTTTGTACTAATTGCAGCTCGACGGAGTAGTTAAATTAGTATACAGAAATCTTATTTAATGTTAATCTAGGCATTTTATATCAAAATAATTTCATATGATACTCAAAATTGATCTTTCAGATATTTATACCAAACAAGATTCTCAAAATTTTATTGAATTTAGGTAGAAGCAATCTAAATGTATTTATTTATAATTTATTTTAGGTAGAAAATATATTAAATAATAAATTCCTCTTGTCAATCAAAGACCATCAAAATGGATGTGTAGAATTTATAAAAAGTGATTGATGTAATAGTTGCTCGTTAAATATATGATAATTATCATAAACACCAGTGAACATTATATGTGGTAGCTTCTAATAATATTACAAAATTTTTATATAAGTATTTGAAAATAATAAACACTTCTCCAAAATATCAGTTTTTCTATTTGTATCAGTTTTTGTTAACCCTGTAATAAAACATGTCATCTGCAAAATTAAACACAAAAAAGATCTATATATGTTGCAATTTATTTGAACATTTAAACATTTTATATTAATAAAATATTTAAATGTTTTTTTCATTTTTATAAGTGGCGTTTTTATAACTATAGAGTAGAGTAAGTAAATTAAACTCAAGTTACTAATTTTTATGAAAAATGTTCAGTCAATTTCATTAAAGATGATCAATACATTCATTTACGCTTAATGATCACATTTAATAATAATTATGTCAAGTAGTATCGACGAAGTAAAATATTCAATGAAAAATATCGGACTCTAATATCTATCCGAAAATAATAAGTAAATATAAAACAATGATCACTGTCAATATTACTAATCTTAATAATAATGTCTTGCAAAAAAACAAAGTAGTTTGGGATACAAGATCTTATTCCTAAACAAATTAATATTAAGAAGTCATTTTCGCAAAAGAGATCTAATATTTTCAGCGCTAGAATTATTAAAAATATATTTTTCAGTTATTGGTATAGTTTTATTTGAAGTAGTATACTTATTCAAACATAAATACAGTCTACGTACTACTCAAAATATATTGATTTATTGATTGATACCAGAATGCACGTATTCTAAAACCAAAACGTTTCTAATGTACATGAATATTAGTGGGTGTAGCATTATATGACTGTTTCATTTTCTGAACAAATAAGATAATATTATTTCAAGTACTAGTGTGCAGCATTAATCACTTGATTGCAGAATTGAACGGATGATTTAAACTAATTATATTTTACTGTTAAAATACTTTATGTAGCTTTTGAATACACATTGTCAATGAGGTACCATAATCGTATTACTGGAGAACACTTTTTCTCTAGTGAATATTGTCACCGTTGAATATCAAACTCTTGATATTTCGTTGACAAATTTTTAGCACTATTTCAGTTCATGTTTCGGATATGTTTAAAAATTTAAAAAGTCTAAGGTCAACTACTGAAAATCATCGTATAAGTCTTAATAAATGTATGATGATTTTTAAAAACAAGTAATCGTTACACAAATTACATAAAAATCGTTTCTTTAAATATCTATGTTCGAATATAAAAAAAACCGTGATTCCTTGATAGCTATATATAATTTCACGTATTACACGAATATACAATAAACTAGAGAATAATTTCCTTTGAATATATCTAACAGTTTTCGTAATTCTACTCAAATTTTGTGACTGTACAGAAAACAACTGCATTTTATTTTTTTTTATTACTTCCTAACGTGGATAATAGTAAGAATCAACAATTTCTTCATTTTTTTCTTTAATAAACCTTCAAATGTTTCTACTTTAATTTCGCTAATATTGATATTACAACTATATATAAGTATGTATTATGCATTTATGTGTGAATATATAACTATATAACTGTACAAACGGAACTGTTATTTCGTTCCCCACTTACACAACAATAAGTGATCATTTTGTCATGGTCATAAACGGTAAAGTAATTGGATAATATTATATAAAACATATCGTCAGTATAATAGAATACTTAATCAAACAAATTTGAACAAAAACATTAATTCGGCAAGTTTTTCACATTTCAAATAATTGAAGATTACAAAATAGATAATGCATATCATTGAATATTAATCTTTTTACGAAACTAAGGTAATTTAGATTAGAAAATTAAAAAAAAAAGAAAAACATTGGACCCTTCGGTAATTTCAATAATTTGTCCAAACATAATAAAATAGAATGAAAACAAAAGAAGACTTTCATTTAATATCAAAGTTACATACGATATTGACGATATGGTCACTTTAATTCAGCTTACACAAAAATTGGCAATTATTAGCCTGGACGAAGTCCAAAATAGAATGAAAATGATAAATTACCTCGTGAATCTTATTTGCACCAATATTCTGTCATGTTCAATTACCCCTTCATAAATCGAATGCACAGATCTGAGAATACGATACAGATAAAGGTATTCTAGTCTTATAATTAACATTTTCATGTACTGCTTAACAAATTCTCGAGAAGTTCTCTGTTCTTCCATATTTACTTAATTATCTTTCTAGAGAATTTTATAGTAATCTTAAAGGGTACGCTTGTTATACTATAGCAATAAAATATATTAAGCGAATTTCATTGAAACTTTCTTTCAGTACTGCAACGCACTGTTTCGATTTGTTTCATCTATCAATGTTTTAAAAATCGACATGTATAAAATCGATTCGAAATTCAAGACATATAATTGCAACCCATATTTATGAAGGATAAAGACATTACGACAACAAATAGCACACCTCTAGCGCAAATTAGAACCCGTAATCAATATAAAAGAATTTTACATGCAGCCTGATAATAGTAGGATTCAATTTTAATAAATTCATAATTCATAACGATATATGTGTTGCCATAGATATTGTGTTTAAAGTATATGTAACACGTGAATCACTTGGTGACATGTTCTATTTTTTGTCTCTTTATCAGCTTTCTTGATTTATCACAGCTGGGGCAACAGTAACAAGATAAAAAACTTGTTGTACATCCCCGAAACACAAAATTGGTACAGTCCTCTATTCCACATAATCCCACCAATCCTTTTCATACCCTTCGTGTACATGTTCTAAAAGCACTTTCCTCCGACTATCGCAGTATCTTAAAAAGTTAATAATAGTAATATATTTTTCTGCTTTCATCATGACATAGAAATTATTTAAATTATTATTTCTTGATTCACTTACCTATATTTATCTTGAACTTTTTGCTTAATATCAGCAAGGTTTTCACTTGTAATATCTCTTTCAAGATATTCTGAGAGACGTTCTGTCGTTCCCTCTAGATCTTTTTGGTTGTCTTCAAAAATCACAGATTGGTTATTTTTTTTCAAATAGTAAGCAAAAACATAAGTATACATAAGAGTCTGTCTACAGGAACACAAAATATCTACGGCTTTTTTCAAAAATTGTACCTAAAAATTTTAACATAAAATTTAATGTTAATGATAAGCGTGCATGGCATGAGTTTCTTTCACTTAATTATATTATTTCTACCTCAATCCAGGACATATTGTGTTGTTGCATTTCTTCCATTTTTTCTTTTACACTTGCATAAAGTTTACTTTCAAATTTCAATGACTGCATGTGATTCATATATCTATTACAATAAAATAAGTATCTTTGCAATGCAGATCTTTTCTTCTCTTGAGCATCTCTAGCAGCTTTGGCCTCCTCTTCATCATAACGATTACAATTGTACCAACTAGAACCATGTGGTTCCCAAGGTCCAAGACATACCCAACAAAAATCAGTCTTACAATTCTGATTTTTGCACACCATATGATTACAACCACCGTCCTTCTCAATCGTGACATTACATTTAGGGCATTCTTTCGTATTTGCGGCAATCCAGTTTGATGTTTCCGAGTCGTCATCGCATTTTTTTATCCATTTACGTAGTAAATGACATTTTACCGGGTCATGCCAATTTTCACCGCAATGGAAACAGAATGTATGTCCACATTTACAAGTTACTGGTCTAGCTTCAATGTACTGCACTTTTATAGCATTATTACAGTCTGGAGATGGACACCACCTTAGTAGCCTATTACACTAAAAAACCAAACATCAATTAACGTATGTTGTGAGTATTATTTTCCAGAAATTAGAACAATACAAAAAAATGCAATAAAATGATAGTTACTTCAACAAAACTATTAGTTATTAAATGTTGATATTTCAGCTTGACTTTAGAATCTTTGACAAGACGCATGACACTAGCATCATCAACTAAAATGTCACAAGCATGAGCTGCACATGCAATTGTTTGACCAACTCCTTCCTCCATAATCTTGGTTGTAAGATATTCTCCCCAACAACCAGTACAAAAGCGATGACCACATTCAAGTCCAGTCATCATCTAATAAAAATTTAAGAAGGACATATTTTGAATATATTTTATGCTTATCAATAAAATGATCATTATGTTATTATTCAATAATTTTATACATAATTGTACATACTGCAGATGGTTGAACCATGAAACAAATACCACATTCTTCTGTACCATTTGTCATCATTTTTGTTGACTAAAAAAAAGTCATATATATGTAACGTCATATTTATTTTCAATGTGTGTAAAAGAGAAGAATACTAAAACTTACCAGAGCACTCTGCGAAGATTGACTTCTATTTATTAATGAACCCTTTCTAAATGGATTAATAACGCGTGCTTCTGTAAACAATTTTTCTTGATCACCATCATAAAAACGTTCCATTAATTTCTCTTTGTCCCATTTGAAATGATTTAACAAAATACGTGTTGTTGTTGCTGGTATCTACAATCAAAATTATATAGTAATCCAATTATATTTACTTCACTATTGATATTACTACAAGGAATGATGATTTATTTTATAATATACTTCTACAACTGTGTTGACTTCTTTTATACAATCGATCATATGTTGTACTATCTCTTCCGTTGATAAGACATCAAAAGGATAATCATCAACATCTGTGGTTCGTTCTCTTGGATTCTCTGCTTCAATTTCCATAGCAAAATCTACATCATCGCCACTGGACTCATTACCAGAGTCCACATCATCGTACATCTCCTCTTCAGAATCCATTTTGTTATCAAGTTATTAAGTGATCAAGATTCCAACAAATACTTTTTTATTTTATATAATTTCCACCTGCACATAAAATCATGCAAATCATATAATTTTAACAATTTTTACACCATACTTCATCATCTATGCACTGTACTCCATCCGTTCCACAACACAGTAAGATTATAAACAAGTGTATGCATGGTAAAATGAAAACAGTACAAATTTACATTCAGATTTACAGACTATCATGTAACAATCGAAACTAATACAGACTTCACCGCGAACGCGAGTATTGTTTTATTGCTTTAGGAATAAGCACGCACCAAATTAATGTATCACAAGAAAATGTATCACACCTGTACACGCGAAATATTGTTGTGGCGGAACAAGGTGAAAACAGCTTATGTTTCAGCACATGACGTCATCGTTAGGTACTTCCCGAATAAAGCCAGAAACTTTATCGTCAGTTTACCTTTAGTTTCTGCCAACAATATCGCGTGAAATCTACCGTCACTACACTTTGTGAACCTTCTACTAACATGGACGATGAAAAATTTTTTCCAATAATCTTACAATGCTCGTAAGCAAGAATAAAATCAGCTGCCAAAACATCAGAGTTGAACTCCGGTAGCTGATATATCTAATGCTATAGTCACGGGAGGAACGATGAATGGGCTACCGTGAACCTAGACAATCTGTGTATAATATTTCTTCGCTATAAGCTCAAAATTACTATAAATTTCAAACGAAAGAATCTTCAAAGACACTGTTTTTCTTTTTAAAATAACAAACAGGGAACGCAAAGGTAAAATGTAAATGAGAATAATAACCATTTACTAGGAGTCCACATAAATAGGACATCACGAGCTTATAGTATGGAAGGTAAGCCAAAGTTATAGCGGGGGAATTTCATCGTACATAATGGCGTCTCGTGTTTATGGAACTGATATTCCTTGATTTTGGTTAGACCTATCTTAAAAACAGACTCACATGATAAACAATATTTCCAATCGAACCAATGAAATACTAATACAATAAATTCTTTATATCCATTTCACATTGTAGAAAGCTTATAGGTATACATATGTATATGTATAGCTAAACAGAGCAAATGTATATAGATTAGTATATTCAAGTGTGTGTGTATATATATATAATATACACACATGTATTGAAGGAATGTATGTACATATGGGTATAGATACGTGTACGGTTATAATTAAATGTACACCTACATTTGTACAAATAATTCACGAAAAATAAAACCGAAAATTTATATTACTTGACAACAAGCAGAGTTTTAAATTTTTTTCAAGGAAACAGTTTCGTGAAAACATACTTGTAATCGTCAAACCTAGAAAATATTTCGAAAATTAAGAAGCGAAAAATAACTTAAGTAAATTTAGTTCAATTGATTTTTTTAGAATATGCCTTTTCGACGAAAATTAACCGATTTTTATCAACAAACATGAAAAACACTAAATACACTTAATGCGATATCTTGACATTTGATTGACGTCAAAAAACTTAAAAAATTGACAAGATGTATTACCATGTACGATATTGTTTTCAGCCATTGCACCCAATCAAGTTATCAAATTAGCAGGCTAATCAGATAAAACCATAAATTAATCTAAAATGCACTGTTTGCCATGAGAAAGAATGGACGAGCTTATAGCTCGAACACTACAGTCACGTCCACTACCATAACTTCTCTTCGATTAACTTGGAAAGTGTTACGTTTTTTCACTGGTCGAAGCCAAGGCTAACTAATGAGCGAACAGGAACAAACACAAAATTTCGCGTAAGATTAGTCAAGAAATTGAGAATCGGGTAATAGTGACAGGACAACGAAACGTCTCGTCACCAAGTGGCGTTTCACTAACTCGAGTCAACTACTTGAAGTTTGCTTCGTCGCAGCGCACAGCTGACGCACATAGGCGTCTACATGGAGGGCACAATTTTGACATAATTATTTAAATACCGTCTATTGTATTGTTTCTAATGCTCATATCGGAGTTCATAAAAATATTTGACATAAACTACTCTGAGGATTGAGTGAGAAGTTTGCAAGTGTCACGTGCAACGTTAAAAATAACAAGGAAATTTTATTATCACAAAATGAAATGTGTTTGGTGAAGTCATGCTTATTTCAATAGGCAACACTAATTGCCAGCAATGAATTTGCATTATATAATCAAATTTGAAAGCAGTGTAAACCCGCAGAAGAATACAATTTATGTTTTATGCTATGGTAATGTACGTACATAAATACATCAGGGTTATTTATGATTCGGAGCCATCTGTTTATATAGGGGTTTTAACGTCGCTACGCCGATGGGTGTAGGAAGATGAACGGAGAAATGAAGCTCACTTCACAACGTTCAGTAAAGTGAACTTAATCCTATCGGAACGTAGTATTCGGAATAGGTATCGCTGTAAATCACTTAGTTCTCGGGCGAGATGAATTTATCCAGTGTGAGTGATTATTCTTTACTACAGATACTCGGTGCAGGGTGTCACGGGACCGTCTACAAAGCTATCAAAAAGGTATGTACATTTTGATGTTCAAACGAAGCAATCGAAACATATGATAGTAGTGACGAAACGGATCGGGAATCACAAGTTCATTTTTCGTATTTTTTTCATTCGTAAGTATGAAGTAGACTTTAACTCTTTCTAATTTAACATTAAATAAATGTATGTGTATTTAAATCGCAGAAGGTTAAAAAAAATTACTGACCTCTTCCATTTAAGATAATCGAGCTTAATGTTAAGTATTAAAGCTTGTTAGTATGATAGCAAAAATAGAAAATTGTACAAAGTTTTCGTGTTAATTATAAAATAAAAGTATTGGAGTATCAAATAGTGACTTATATTTGACATGTCTTTATTACGAGCAAGACACTGTAATGCAGTACGGGTTACTCGGTGTCAAACATATATCGTTCACGATCTAAATAATTAAAAATATTACTGCACAATTTAATTAGTTAATAATACTACTCACATTGATGTCGATATAATTTTGATAGTTTCCAATTATTCGTCTACCAGGATAATTAAATGTAGATTTGAAATTAACGAGATATCATTATCAGTACTTTGACTACGATTATCCGCGGTATAATTAAATTCTCGTAATCAAGAACCGGAAATGTAATTTTCAAGAATATGAATACTCGACTCTTTTTATTGTAGAAATTAAAATGTTCGATCTTTAGTAGTATCTTTAAACAAATCAAATTTCATGAAGCAGGTAAGAATTGTTGTGATTAAAACATTATTCAATGAATCACAAGTTTATCAATTACACATTTTGATCATTTACACACTTTATTTATAAAATTGTTAATGTTACATTCAACTACTGCAACTGTTGATTATTTCATTCACACAAAACCATTTGAAAATCACGTTCATTGCCACTGAAATTAATTCCACTTAAAATGCGCTTTATTTTACATAAATTTATATCACGGACTTTAAACTGATTATACTTGCAGTAATATTATTTTTTTATCAAAACACAACGGACGCTAGTATTCCAAAGTCGTACATGACAAGCTGATAACATTCTACAGATAAATTTCTTGCTATACTTATCGAGCTCACGATCAGTAACCAGATTCGCTTGCGTTTAAAACCTAATATTCAAAAACTTCGGAAATAGCCCGTAGCGTACACAACGACCAGAGGTGTCTCGCGTCCATCGCTACCTGGACGTAATGATACTGGACAAAGTTTATACGAATACACTAACCTTTGCGCTACTTTTTATTTTCTGTCATAACGCAGAGCAGAAAATATCAGTGTTTGTCCCGCGTGTCCCGGATTACGATGCGACTCGCTTTAATGTATTCCAATCAGAGTGGTCTCTATCAGTCGAGTGGCTGCGTTGATTTGAGAGGTAGCCAGTAAAGATGGTTGCATTGAAGCTTGAAAGAAGTAAGTTATCTCAAGGCGATATAACGTAACTCTATTGTTGGTCGTTTGTAGGATGGATGCCGAGATGTAGTCGCAATCAAACGTGTAGACAGGTTGTTCCTGTCCAAGTCGGCTTCGATGATCTCGTCACGGAGATCAATTTTCTGAAAATGCTCAAGTACGAGCACATCGTCGAGATGGGGGACTTTTTCTGGGACAACAGGTTAGTAAGAGCCCCAAAAACCACTAACCGATAGACCTAAAACAAGCATTTTCCCGGAGCCGCTAAAACGTATCATGCGCAGTCATTTTTTGATTTCCTCGTCTTTGTATCATTTAACACCTTCGAGTCAAAACGAAATCAGGCCTAGCACAGTTGATCGTTCACCTGTTCTGAATTGTACGTAAAGACAACACTATCACCTAGCGTAACTTAGGCATGTATACATCGTAATGGAGTACTGCGACGCCGGCAACTTACCGAGTTTTCTAAAGAAGAAGCACAAGCTACCCGAACGAATTTGTCGGAGGTTTCTGCAACAGCTCGGGCTGGCATTCAGAACGTTTCCTACATGGACCTGAAGCCGCAGAACCTATTAATGAGACGACCGCATTTGGTGTTAAAAGTCGGAGGTTCGTTCGCGCATCCAAACGATCTTTCAGCCCCGTCAAGTCCCATCGCCATTGGACTCTTTTTATTTCAGACTTCAGTTACACTCAATACTTCTACAAATTCGAGGAAATTCCGAGCACTGCCATCTATATGACATCTGAAATGTTATCGAAACAAAAGTACGTCGCTCGCGTCAACTATGGACCATTGGCGTGATCATGTGTGAGTGCCTTTTCGACAATGCACCCTACACGGTGATCAGCGCTCGACTAGAGGTGATTACGATATCGAATCTCCTTCGTGAGACCAAAAACAAAATACATATTCCTCGGTATACCACTACACGCATACAAGTTATACGTACAGGGTGTTCCTACGTTACTACTTACTACGTTCATTGTGATACCGGCCACGTATGCTCCGTACCGTACATTCGCCTCAGGCTGGCTATGTTTCATTGAACTTTCATTGCGTATTTGGATGTTTGTCGTTCCTGTTCTTTTTGAGAAAACTGGTTCCGTAAATTATGAAGATTTGATGCGCAGCTCTATTAACTTTTCCTCGAATGCGGAACTGCAGGAAGAGAAATTCTCTGCCCAACAACTATGAATTCTCCCTAGGAGCTATGTTGGTCATCATGAAAAAATGCCAATTCGTTGTACACTTGAAATCGTATCTTTTTTTATAACATTTTCATTTCGCCTTTACAAATGTTTCGCGTCAAAATTAAATACTTCCAAATTGCAAGATTAATTAGGGGACGCGAACAAGTACGATTTATTTATAATTCGGATTAAGCATTCGTTATAATTTAATTATCACAAGTACATCGGTGAATTATTTATTACTTGTATATTATATGCGCGAGAATTGCATACTTTTTAATTTGAATACAGAATGTATTTTTGTTTTTTCGACTCATTAATAACGCGTTTCTGGAACGATGACATCCGCTAATTACACGTTGTAACATTTTTAAAAATTTCTGGTTATACAACGTAGTGACGCAATTTACCGCTCAACTTGAAAACACCCTGTCTAAATATAGAAATGTATATACGCAAAGACAGTTGCGTAATTAACTATAATTATAACTTATACGTAACATATACTTGAGGTTGTATATGCGTATTTAAAGTATATATGTATATTTATAAGTACATAGCTAATAAGTATATGATTCATGCATGTAGTATGTATAGTACATAAACAGGGTGGGACATCTTAACTTTTAAATACATGACATAATTAACGTTTTAACTATTTTAACGGTTTTACAGTAATTAAATAAAGTAAGTTGTTGACGAATACGTGCATTGGGTTCTAGGTTTTGGCTGTTCTCGAGAAATGCATTTTTATAACTTTTAGGAGCTCAATACTCTCTTTAACGATATGAATATGTTATATTGAATATACAAATATTAGAAACATTTAAACGTTCCACCTTGTATTTATTAATTCCAAGTGAAAAAATAAGATTCAACATAAATTCGAGTTCGTCCGTTAATAATGATGTTGTTGATTAGTTACCAAAAGGGTGCCAGATGTCACGCGGGTGCAAGGACTTATTGCTGTCCTTGTTGAAGTGCAATCCTGGCGAGAGGATAACGTTCGATGATTTCTTCGCCCATGACTTTTTGGATCTGGCGCATGCGCCGTCAAAGAAGAATTACGAAAAGGCGCTAGAATTGACCCAACAGCGGTAAAAATGGAGACGGAAAAGAACTCAGAGGAGGCGTGTCATCTTTATCTGGATGCGCTTCTTTACCTCATTCCTATTGTAGCATGTAAGAAGATGTAATCGATTGTGGTATAAATAAATTTACGCGGTCGTAAACAAATCGGCATGGTGAACAAACGACGTAAAAATACACGGCATTTTATTAGGTGAGACTAAATTAAAACGGGCAGAGATTTTAATGTCACACGCAACGAATTGCACGAAGAGGGTTAGAACATTGGAAGTCTGGCGAGATTGGCAACGAAAGCATAAAGGAAACTCCCAGTTGATCTATACGATGGCGGATTGACGACGAATCATCGTTTGCGTATCCCGAACTATGTTTGTATCAAACACTTTTACTAATCCTTTTACTAAAACTCGATATTTGGTAACGGCGAAAGTGCATAAAACAATATTTCTTCTTCTTCGTCACGCTGCACAACTAATGGAGGAAGTAATTTTCCGACGAAGTTTTAAACAGTTTCAAAATTAATAAAAACTCTGATAAGATAGTTACGCGGCGTTCTACATAATTCTAATTAGGAGTAAGAAAGTTTTAAACGCGTTCCCTTTTTCCCGTCATTTGTTACCGTATTACGAGGACGGCGAAGTGTTTCGATGGAATTCAATGCAAGTAGAATTCTGCAAAAGACGAAATCCGCTGGAATGGAACGAAGTCTTTGCTCGGTCATACTCGATAGCAAAAACGAACGTCGTTCCGTGGTGGGACTTTTCATCGAAAAACAAGTCGTAATTGATAGAACCGGCTTGTTCAGCGTTCTACCGATACATTGTTTGGTAGGAAGAAATATTACTTTATGCTTGTGCAGCGAAATTACAATATAAATTGTAGCTTTAGGCTTTCAGTGAAAGGGTTGGACGTCGGACTACATTGTCCGTTGTTGCTTGTGGTTAAGGACACTTAGCAAAAGTACAGCCGAAATACTAGATTCATTGGAAATAGGAGAAATAGTCGGGCAGTATCTTGCCGTAGGAAATTACAAACTCGGGTTTCAAAAGTTGATCTCCTATGTGGAGGTACTGGCACCGCTGTTAAGAAGGAGCCAGCGGGTGGAAGAAAAGTTTTGTTGGTCAATCAGGTGATTAAATCATTTTAAGCAGATGACGTTGGTTTATAATAATTTTTTCCTGTTAATGCCTTAACCCATATTGATTTATCAATTGTTTTTTTTTTTTACAATGGTTCAACATTACAATTTAATACAATGTTTAAAGATTTCTTTCAAGGGTAAGTATCCTGTTTAACACGAGTGCTACGCTGATCTTGCTATACTTTTCGCTCAGAGAAGCGATGCTTCGTGCGATGTTTCGTGAGAACTTGATGCCGAACGCTCGACTGAAAAGTATAAACGAACGATAACTTTGTTACACTGTATTCAATTTCGTTTGGACTGTCGAAATGGTACAGCTAGTTCTTAATTGATAGCTTGTAATAAGCTAAATTTAAAACATTTAATGATTCCATAGGGTATAGAATTTTACCATATTTATAGTTTTATTGTAAAGGAGTAAAACCAACTAAATTAATACTGATAAATTTATATTGATATTAAAAATCAATATCTCCTTAAAATATATAAACCAATAAACTAAAAAGATGTCATTATATGACACAGTCTTTAGAGTCCATATCGTCCAAACGAAAAGCCGATTGTCAGTCCCTAGGGACTGATGCCGCCTGAACGGAAAGTTCACTGTCAGTCCTTGGGGACTGACGTAGCACTCAACGTGTTAAATTATTTTTATAATAGTTGATTTTTTTAAGACAATTACTGAAGATAGACAATTAAAACATCAATAACGAGACGAAACATTGGGGATTTCAAATTAAAACTCGTTTGCAGATGTAATTGCGTTTTTTGAAAAAACTAAGTACAAAGTAAATGACTGCATGTTCTAACATAACTTTGAATTGTTATATTTTTGCTTACGTTATATTTTTTATTTCATCGATATAGTTGTAGCCGAATGCCATAAAAGTTGCAAGATACTATTTAATTAAATAAATTTCTATTCTCGAATTAGGTCTCTTGCAGCGGTCTGTTCCCATTCTAATAACGATGCAGTTTTAAGGATCTAGGTTAATAATTTTATGATCCAACTGTAGAAATTGCAGTTTCGATGTTATTTTAATAAGATAAATTGCTATAAACAACATGTTTTCTATTTCGAAATATCCCGATGTCTACTTTTGAGCATCGATTTCTGTTTTCTATATTGCATCTGTTTCACAATTTCTCTGTTGGAGCAAAGCAAGTGTAATTTATATCGTTTTGCATTTCACAGGATTTTGTCCAATAAGTATGATTAACAGGACTTATCGAAACTAATCAAATATTATGGAAGTAGTAAGACTTCAAAATAATCAGACAGAAAGCTGTGAGCGCATCATTTCCTAGCTACCCCTATAAATATATAATTGCATATGTAATGTTGCTGTATATTGCGTAATATTTTTGCATAGGTTGATAGCTGGTTGAAAGAAGTCAGAAGCATTTAAGATCTGCTGACAACAAGGGACATCGAAGAGCCTTATTAGCTAACTTTCGATTCGTTCGGACAATGCATAATACAGTAATTTTAAAACTTTTTATGAGCTCAGTCAAGGTTATGCCACAATATTTTACTAACTTATTTAAAATACGCACATCACAGAGTTTTAAAAATTAACTTGAAACTTGTGTTTTTATTTGCCACGCACATTGGTAATTTAAATTTAAAGAATTTCGCCTATGTAAAATTTGTTAAACTTAATTTTAAAGAGGCGTCAACTTTTAAATTAATTCCAAATATTTTCAGTTAAAGTACGTTTAGTAAAAATGGCAGCTTAACTAGAAATTTATATTTCTAATGGAGGATTTTAGTTAACACTCTTAAATATAGCTCTTAAATATATAATATGTAACATATATAATACATAACACTCTTAAATATATGAGCATTATAGACACAATCACGGGAAACTTGTTTATATGTCTCGCAAAATAAACAGAAATTTCGATTATTACAAAAAAATTATTAAAAGCGCTGAACGATTTTATAAACGCTGGGCATGATTACGTAAAATCTAATGAACTGATTAAGAATATTTTATTTTCATGCGATTCGCAAGTAGCTTTACTATCGTGTCTATAAACATGGTATGTATACAGGGCGTTTCATCTGTAAGAAATCACCGAATTATTTTCATAAGATAATTGGGTGACCTGTTTGACGTGGAACACCCTGTATATATAAAATGTAGTTTATTTTCTACATTAGTATTTTTTAATTTCAGTTTTCCCTTGCGGTTAGAAATAATATGTTAACGATTAAAATTTTTTCTGTAACATTTCTAATGTTTCAATCCAAATGATTCAGTGATTGAATTCCATGTCCACCGTTTAAAATTTTAACTAAACTCATGTTACTGTAATAAAGAATGTATTAATAAAGACCTCACAAACTTTTCACAATGTTTTAGAACTCTCTCTTTAAAGGATTCGCAAAAATAACCTATTTTTGAGTCTTTTAAGTGAAGGGTCCTCTTAATAAAAACACTGTCCTGGTTAGCACAGGTAACGAATCTAACACGAACTATTTATAGTCTACATTGCGTTGATGTATGTATATAAATTATTCACTTTACTCAATAATTTAAGTTACACAATAACTCACCAAAAATACTTATTATCAATAAAGACGTACACAAGTATTCGAATATTTAGTATTTGTTTATTCTTCTTATTTGTGTTATACATTACAAAATAAAGGAAGATTTCAAAACCTTGATTTACTATAACACTTTTAATAACATTATCTTCGACTTTTGCTCAAGCCTCTAAATATTAAAACAACTAAATGTTTACAAAATCGATTCTTCGACTATTTCATAAATTTTTATTATATTAGAAAGTATTTTAGACTAATTCTTTAAATCTGGATAGGTCGTGGCTTTTTATGTCTTTTTACCACTTTTCATACATCGAAACATGTCGCGTCGTACACATTCAAAAAATGTTTCCAATTTAAAAACATATTTTTGATTATTAGTATATAAGATATAAATGGTTTTTATTCTGCGCTAAATAATTAAATTAATATGTTCCAATAGCATTCCATAAAACATGATATTATTATAAAATTCTTGTAAATAGATATATATAAATATTCGTTTCACGTATAATGTTCACGTAAAAGTCTGAAAAACTTTCCACACTATATACGTATAACAATTGAAATATATCGTTACTTTCAGTTGTGTTATCAGTATGTAAAATGAAATATGAAACTGTACCATTTTATTTAGTAGATTGTTTTTCATAGGCATATTAATATTATGCAATATATGTTAGTAACGAAAAAGCAATGCAAAAATTTCAGAAACCTAATTACAATTTCACTGTGTAATATACTGTGATAGTATGTTTAATATACATACATGATTTAATATAACTTACAATGAATTAATATAAACTTAACAAAACATTATCTTCCTATGGTACTTTTTCAAAAAACTTTTTATACAAGACACTTGAGCCGTGTTTCCTCACAACCACATGTATTTACTCAGGATCATCTGATTCCAAAGGATCTTTTAGGACTACACCAAAAGCTATCATTATTTCCCCATTATCAATCTTTACTCCTCACAATCAATGTTACACACTTCCTTGTCTAAATTATACATTATTGGTTCTGATATTTCCGATGGTCAACAAACAATGTACTTTCCAAGGATGTTTGTACGTAATGTTTTTGTTATGGCATACAACTATGTATACAATGTATACGTATAGCGATTGAGGATAGTTCAACGCGACCTTGACGCTTCAAAAGAAAATACTATTGCAAAATCGATTTATAAATATAGACAGATTGAGTAATGGCACAAGAAAACTACGAAAAATGTTATGATCTACTTACGGTGACAGTGAAAAACAGCAGTTTTTGAAACGAAACCAAAGGGTTTTATTCCAGGTGAGGAATTGGGACCTGGACCGGAAGACGAGGGCGCGCGCGTCGTGGCGCGTCGCCCTTAGAACTTCCGGTAAAGCCACGTGACCCAGCTAACGGTCGGTGTTGCCCTGAAGCGTCATGGAAAATTCCCATTCCCGAGCAACAACCCTCCCCCCCTTCACTATGTACATACCCCCTGCTCGCCCCCACCCCAACCGAGTCCCCACTATGGCGTTGTCAGGTACTTGTATAACCCCCACTCCTCGGCAAAATCTCCTTCCCCCACCACGAGCCATTGGTACCGGATGTGCGGCAACGTCGCAACCGTTAAGTACATAAGGACGAGTGGAAGGGGGGACGATAGGGGGGTACAAGAAAGAACTGGCAACGTGTACCACATTCAAATCTGGACGGAACCCGGTCGGCCTCTCGGCTCACCTCTGCACTAAACAGCAGAAAACGCGGGTCGCGATAGAATCGCGTGTAAATTTGTAGCGGACAGGCGACAAGCGTATTGCGTGACAAAATCAAGGATTCTGTGGAACGTGTACACATCTTTGGTGTCTATTCATTGTCAAGTACGAGCAACCAAACCGAATTCCGAGTGCGGAGAAACACATTTCGCGGCGCCCTCGTGTGACGACCCTTTCGCTTTTCCCTCCCAGTAAGTAAATGTAAATTTCGCGCGCGCGCATCTAGTTTCATGTAAATGTCACGGGAACGTAGGGGTAGCGTGACCGTGTGGCGGAAGTGTGATTTCGTGTCGTGGAATTATGTGTATGGACATTCAGGTTAACGAGAAGAAGAAGAAGATGAGCGACAAGAGTGTCGACGAGGACGTACAAATCGTCGAGGCCCGAATCAACAAAGGTAAGCTTTGAGGTTATGGGTGGCGGCAACGGCGGCGGCATCAGACTCGCGCGTATCGTTTCCCCCTCCTTCTCTCGTCTTGCTGCTCTCTGTCTCCCTTCATTCTGTTCTGGTCTGTATTCCTCTCTCGGTAGTTAGATATTTCTGTCCTTTTTCTTCTCCCATTCTGTTTCTCACTCGATTTTCGACCACATCCAATCACGTTACTCTCGGTGTTGTGTATCAGTGCCCAGTCCCTCCAAGTACTCATCATGCTTTCTGTTTTCTGTGAGCTGCGCCTCGTGCAGACCCGGCGAAACGTGGATCCCCCACGATGCGACTACCTGTCAACGCCTGTGACACATTCGCGTTAAACCATTTACCGTTGTAACATTTACACGTGGAGTTTCGAGAAACTATTCTTATCGCTCCGGAAAAGATTGTTATACGTTTTCCATCGATTTCTCGAGTTCCAAGTGTTCGTCTAGTGTTACTGATATTTCGTTAATGATCCTTACGTTTGTAAACATTACATCTCATATGCACATACGTCCTTTGTGTTTTAAATACGACAACGAGTTCATAGTTGTGTGAAATAATTGTCACAGATTATTCAGCGAAACCTATCCGTCATGCAACGAATCTAACCTTACATTTTCTGCATGTCAATTAGTTTTCATCGCACTGTTAATCTCTGACGATTTGGGGTATTTAATTAAACAATACATGATAACACTATAAATGAATGAAGAAAGTTATGCGACAAAACATTATTCTTGACGTGAGAATCACGTGACTACGCAGGGTGCATACAAAAATCAATCGAAAAATACAATCCCTTGTTGATTCGAAATTGTATTACGTCTTAATATTTCAGCTTTAATGTAAGTGCCAGTTTTGTGATCATTTAGGTGTATACGTTCGTTAAAAACCATTTCTTACTTACTGCCACATTTACTTTGATTGTTTACGATGAGCAATACCAATGTTAAATTTTAATAGAACAAAGAAGTCGGATCAATAAAAGGATGTTAATTCTCATTTCATTTTACCCGCGTGTGCTTGCTGAAGATGACGTCACGGTTTATTTAAAGCAAACTGTAAGATGATCCTGGTAATATCGTAGATGTTTTTTAGAAAGAAGCTGTGTAACGAATACTTATTAGAGAATCGTGTAGCTTTTACAAAGATAAAATATTGTACGGAGTTTGAAACATACCAGCATTAATTAACAATCTTTATGCAAATGGGGCTTGTTGTTTACCTATAGGAAAATATTTTATATAATAGTAATCATCGTGTATATAATAGTAATCATCGTGTATACAATAATTTTCAATTTAAATTTTGAATTTTTGTACATTGAGGTTAATGTATTAGTTTATGTATTGATTCGACGTCAATATTAACGTACAATGTAATCTATATGAGTGTAGTATGTATATTTTTTCCATTGTTAAACGCGATTGTGAGTTGTTCTTCAGTCAATTCAATATCATACTATCCTTCAACTATTTCCATGTGCGGTTAGAATCTAATTTGTTCAAAAGAGAGTTGTGTTTCTATATGCACGTAAACATCACAAGCAA
Organism: Augochlora pura; assembly: GCF_028453695.1. Lineage (NCBI taxonomy): Eukaryota > Metazoa > Arthropoda > Insecta > Hymenoptera > Halictidae > Augochlora > Augochlora pura. The sequence continues at coordinate 9,263,934 of NC_135777.1, forward strand.
GTGTGATTCGTAAGATCAATGCATCATTCCACTATCGATAGGTGAAGACGTATTTAATTTGTACACTATAAAAGTCGAAGAAGATCAAAAGCGTATCGAGCATTGACATCGACAGGGGATAGTATGGCAGCTGTCTTTGCATTTATGACCAAACAAAATGGTAATATTTTCACTTTATATGCAAAGTAATATTATAAACATTTTGACATCGCGTATGTAATGTTCATCTAATCGATATAATTGTTACGCCAACTGTTATGACAATAAGTTTCATTTTAAAATATACAAAGATGATGCATCAAACCTTCCCTATATACATATACACATACCCAAATTTAACAATACATAATCCTATCTAAAGTCTGACAGTGTGGTAGCTACTCCTAACATTTTTTACATTTTTTTATCGTGTTTGCAATTTATTGCAATAAAGGACTTTTGTTGTCTACAAAATATGTTTTATTCATATGAAAGATGTCCATTATATGCGAAAGTTATCAGGAAGTAGTATTAACAATATTTCAACACATCAGTTTAATAGCTTCGTATAATTTTAACGTCAAATCGAAATTTCGAAACTTTATTGTAGACAGTAACAGTAAAGTTTGAGTTAGAAGTACGTATTTCAGATTCTTGGGTCCGTTCTAGTTGTTCAGATCTCTATGCCTCGTGTAACACGGATCGCAGTTCGCTTCTCCAACCGTCCGCCCGCCCGCCCGTTTGCTCGCCATCACATATATGCAAAGGCAACTATATATACTGTATATACGAGAGCGAGAGCTGGGGGAGATATGTATGTGCTGGCGCAGTACATAATGTACCCGCTCCCTATGTACTACATAAGAACCGAAGAATGATGTAACAAAGAGGCAGTTTCACGAAGTTTGCCGAGCACTCCCGAGGCGACGGCTTCGTGCAAGTCGCATGCGTGCTTGTGTACTACGCATGGAGGCACACACAATGAGACTTGTCAGCTGCTGCGAGTGTACGCCGCCATGTGCAATTCTACGGAGTTGCGCAAAAAATTACGTCTACAAAAATGATAGAGCATGCTTGGACGACCCTTTTCCATCATAGCAATCGAACGTTCACCTCTTCTTTCGTACAACTTTATTCTCTCTACCGCCATGAAATAAGCAAGGCGTTAACCTTCGCGTCGTCTGTCTTATCATGATGGAAGGTAGCATGTTTCATTTATACATGCTTAGATGTACAATATTTCACCATGTTATGTAACGTTCGTTCGAAGGATTTCATAATTGAATAAAACAATGTATGTAACTTATCATTATTAAAACGGAAAAAATGAGATTACTAGTAAAGAAACCGGAAACATTGGCGAGATAGGGAAAGGCAACGTAGTTATGGCAAAGAGAATGGCTAGATTGGAAGAGGGCACATCCGGTTCACCGCCATATTGTTCTTTAGTAATCTCTTCCCCCTCCATTTCCAACTGCCTCCCCTCCCGCGTATTTATCGTGCCTTCACTCGGCATAGCAACAGCAGCAATAGAGGACTCCTATAAATAGATCGCCACAACCTTCCAGTGTTGCCAAAACGACTGGCCCAACGTGAGGCGTAGAAGAAATCGAGCCAATCAAGGCCGCGTCCACCATTTTCAGATGGCAACGTCGCATCATGATAATGCTGGACGAATGAGCGCAAATTTCATATTTTCTTCGTATATAATTGCTTTTCATATATATGTGTATATATGTATAAGTATATATACCCTTTATAATTTGAACAGGTTAAACGAGCAAATTCATTTGAGGAAGCATATAATATATGTGTTTACATTCCTTGCGGAATTTATATCGCGTTATATATGATAATGATAAGCTCATTTGGCATGCTTTTTTTATTGCATGTCTCTTTCAGGTATCGATCATGCGACGTTGCTTTTCTCCGCATACGTCTTCTATGCATTCGTATATATTACTGAAAAGTGAAAAAAGAAACGAAGTGGGCGTGCCTGCGGCGAGAATCGGCAACGCCGCGGACGTAAATCATGATTAAAATAATAAGTATAATACATATGTAGTACATAGGAGGCCGGCGGGTATATGTATGTAAGAGCTGCGCAGAGGCACAAATAGCAATGTTCGTCTGGCTGGGTTCTGCGCAGCTTCGGTTCCCCCACTTTTGTTATTCGTCCCCCACTATCACGCAGAATCCCACGGGTAAGTTCCAGGAGTGGCAGTGGGGGGTAAAACGCGGGTGTTAGAGGAGAGAAGGGCACCTGAAACCACGACTATATACCCCCGCGTGCGTTTACCAATCTTGGCACTTTGCCTGAAAGAGCATATCGACCGTGCGACGTTGTCACATCGTCTGCGCGATCTTACGCGCTGGCCCTGGCCACTCTTTGAACGGTATGTACCTAGCTGCTGCAGCCGATCCCTGACACACGATGCGAAATCCGATCAAACGATATATGGTTCACCTATTTATATGATTCAGTGAGGTGCCTCGTGCAAAAGATGATATGCCTATATCGAAATGCAGAAACCATAGAATGCAGATGGGTTAATAATGTGGGAGAAATGATAATTCAAATCACAAAACGGTATCATCTTTTTAAAATATATGTTATATTAAAGTTACTCTTTTATGACTCGCTATAATTGTCTTTACATGAAAGATAAATGGTAATAATCATATTTTGTACATATACATTTTTTATCGATCCTAGTAAACAAATTCAAATATGATTCTATAACGTAATATAATACAGACGTAAAACACTCGATGGTTGTGTTATAATATAATTATTTTGTATGGCTATCGAACGTAGGTGACATTACTTAATAAATGACTCTGTGTAAGTATATGATGCACACAGGAACGCTATTTGTAGTCGCGGCATGTTTCGAAAACGCAGTGCTTCGAGTAAATACAATATATACGAGTTATGTACTATAAGGTTTGCCACCCGTTTCTGCTCCGCTCTTCCCTACAGTTCTTATTCGTTCTCGACAATGTGCGTACAGTCAGCTTCAAATCGTTGCGGAAACACGATTCGTTGTGTAAATTTTTTAATTCGTACACTGTCTTCTAACTAGATACGATTAGCGGATTAATTTCAGTAAACATACACATATTTTTCGTTCATATAATAACAAAGTGTGAGACAAGTTTTATTGCTAGGGAGTTGATCGTCGGTCACATGGCACAGGACAGACATGCGTATTAACCAAGGACATAAAGATTTTCCAATTTTTTCTCATTTTCATCGGCACTTGTGTCTTCGATTATTACAAGTCAACGCAGTTAATAGTGTATGTTAATATGTGATGATGTTCTAATATTTTAGTGTGTTAGTGTATTGAACATTATATATACACACGTGTAAACACAACAGGAGAACTTATTCGAATAATTAGTTTCGATATCTTATTAACTTCCTGCTGCGAAATTGTGTACACCCTTCTCTTGTCACTGTTCGGCATCGACTAAAGTACTGCCGCCACGCAACGCTCTTATATACCACTGTGTATCGAACATCAAAGTTCGCGTCTATATCGTTATTAGGATAAAGAGAATCACTCCATATTCTATATCTCTTTTATTTCTTAATATTCAATGAACTAATTTTTACATTGAATTATTCATTCTCTGGTCACTTTAATATCTAGACATCGGAACACACGTTATTAGTTGTTGTCAAACCTCACATATGATTTCATTTGCGTTTACTTAACGCAAATTGCTCGTACATGCATCACACTCCCTTTATACGAAGAAATTAGACTCTATATAATTAATAATATTAGTTGTAGCAGATAGATGGCGACAGTTATCGGGTAGTTTCCTAGTCCCTTTTTAGCCTGAACAATAACGAAATTTCGAGAATATGCTTATTTAACTCTGCGTTCACTGAATGAAAAAGTATTACAAATTTGTGAAACATCGAATCTGTAATTTCGTCTATAGAAACCCGATTTTAAAATTTCAGCTATCTGTAGTAATGAAAACAGTAATGCGCATAGAATCGATGTTACTGAATGGAGGAAAGTGTCCCGTGTACATCACACATACAGTGCATTTTTGAAACTACATACAAATACTGAGTGACTTGCTATTCTGTACTACTTAATATATACATTATACATTGGAGTGAACTTCAAGATTACTGGAAGAATGAACACGATGGAATAAAATCTGGACATTCGAGGGGATAATTTTTCAAAAGTGCTGAATGTATGTATTAGAAACGTCAGGTGGATTCCTAAAAATGGAAAGTTAAAGCGGTGTGGTCGTGTGTGCGCGGAGGACGATACTGGCACATACCTAGCAGTACAGTCCAAGCTGAAAACTGAGCGTGCCGCTCTGGCTCATAGGATTCGCGGTCGGTTAGACCACGGAATGCCTAGTGTCCCGTGCAGCTGCAGCCAGACAGCTCGATGCAACGGCATGGCCTACTGGTCGGCCTGGAATCGAAGATTTACAGACGCCAAGTTCGCGTAAAATGGCGCTACCCTCGATCGAGAGCACCTTAATCCACGGCAAAGCTTCGCCGGGGTCCAGAGATACGCCTGATCAAAGAACATGTACGTAGTCAGTGTCAACGGGTACCGTCTACGTATGTTTATCTACCCTCGATGTATCCCTCGAGAGCTGAGCGTGGTGAACTATTTCACGCTACCTGCTATAATTGTAGTCAGCGGACAAAGTGAAACGTCGAGGGAAAGCGTGAAAACTAGAAGCCGAGAGAGTCGAAACAGGACGAACTTTTCCTTCATCTGAGCCTGGTTCTTCTCCTTGTCGTGTAACATGGTCGTGTGTCGTCTCATCGACAGTGCACATCGGTAGACGGACGCACTCGCGTATAACCTCTTTGCTGGTTCGCGTCCACCGAAATGTGATTTCCGTTTAAATAAGACAACACGCAAACACCATTGAAGATGAGGAACGACATTACGGACATGCATACTGCGACCGCTGATAGCAGCACGGACGCCATATGGCTCGAGAAAAGGAGTCCGTCACAGACGGCGCCCGATCAAGTGTCATTCAGTACGTCCTAAATACATCTTTCCGAATCAAGGAAAGACGTTGTACTTTGCAAAATTAGTATATAGATTCTGTTAATCATCTCTTTACAGTACACTCCTGCCTATTTTACATTGATTTCTTCATTTCGTTAAAAATCGATGCTGGTAGAAAAGAGCGCGAGGATGTGCTTTTTTCTCTCCTCCGTTCAATTCACGAATAGAAACGAGACCTACAGTGAAACTTTATACGTCATATTTTACAATGGCAATCGGTAGTTAGCATATCTGAATTGTTTGCTTAAATGTGAACGCGAAGATTGATTAAGGAACGTGCCATTTACGTGTTTTGTTAAATTGGGAATGCGTCTCACGTCGAATTTCATTTTGTCAGCATTGTGATAATTGATTGTTCGTAGATTCGATTTTATTCTGTCATTTCAGAAAACAGCTTATTTTTAAGCTTCTGTATGTGAGAATGAAAAATAATAATAATCAGTATCAGTTAAATTAAATATATCGATTCAATTAATTATTCTTTTGCATAATTTGAATTGATATAGAACTGAACATTTGTCCACCGTGATTAATCCAATCACATACTAGTCATTGAAACATTAATGTTTGAATGTTATATAACTTGTAATTAAACAGTGAAGGAATCGTTACAGTCTTCCGTTTATTATATGAATTATTTTCGTGTAAACGCCACGTCTGACATGCGCACTGTTACATACACGTGTATTACACCGTCAAAAAATCTTTCACACTGTGAAAGTCTGTTTATAAACACTTTCTAAATCTGAGTTGCACTAAATAGTGTTTAAGATAATAAGGGTTATCATTTTTGTACAGTGCATGTACGGCATGATGATAAGAGTTAATTTGACCATGTTCATTAACGATTACACATCGTAATCGTGTATTTACACGCGAATACCAGTTTTCCCGCGCTCTTTTCCATCGACCAATATCTACAATCATATTAGATAATAATTTAGAATCATTTCGTAACGATGAAATCTTGCATTGATTTGTTATAAAAAGTGGTTATGTGTTTCTCGTTACTATCTAGTAGTTACATTTCTATTGTCTATTTGCTTCTATTGGATAAGTAAACAAAGTTAATGTCTCTCAAAATGTAGCTCATAAGAATACAATATAATATACTAACCATTTTCATTAAGTTTTTAGTAATGTACTTCTTCCGTTTATAAAGTACAAAATAGTTCATTATAAAATCAAAACTTTTTCGTAACATTTCACGATTGATTCGAACTTACAGATTATATCTTTGGACTTAAATCAGCCGTTGCAAATACTGTACATTGTTTCTTCCGAATAGGTTGAACGCATTAAATCAACAACTTCTGGAAGATCGAATTTAATCGTCATATTTTCTTTTATTTGTTTCAGATTTTGAAAAAGTTATTGTTAAACAAGAACATCCCGATGAAGCGGAAATCCGAGAATTGGCTGCCAAAATGGTGGAAGCAAACAAGGCGAAAATGGTGAACGTGCCAGTGGCACAACAGCAACAACAACAACAACAACAGCAGCAACAGCAACGGCCTGGAGCACAGACTTTTCTAACGAATTTTCCAAGAATCTTGAGATTTTTTGATAAAAGGCCCGCCGATTCATCAACTGGCGTCGCGACGAAACCTCTTCCGGCCGAAGGAAAAGTACCGCCCGATGATGAGAGTCAAAGAGGCAGATTCGGATGGACGAGTTTCGATGATTGTCATATACCGTATATATTTCGCTCTGGCGAGAAATATTGTGCAGTACGAATCTTAGAATCTAAGTTACTGAACAAGTACCTGAGCTACCTACACTCGGACATCTACAGCTGCACGTGTATTAGAAGTTACTACATCACGGAAGCTGAGAGCAAACTGTTTACTGAGATCAATGTGAAACATTGTGAGAATCAATTCGGTAGAGAACAATTCACTTGTAAAGACTTAGTGGTACGTCTATCAGATGCCAGGGAGTTTTACACTTTCTTGGATGTGTGCTACACGAAATTGACAGCAGGTACGAATCCGAACGTATCTAGCAACCATAAAGCGGACAAGTGCGGTTTCATCCGAATAAATAAGGAATCCGTTGTTCCTTACACTGTGAAAGATGGCCTTCAATATGTTCCCTTGTTTTATTTCGAGGGAGAGACTGAGAATCTAAAGCTGAAAGCAGAAAAACTCGAAGGGTGGGACTTATCGTATTTGAAGTTTTGTTGCAAAGTACAGGGTATACGCAACGAACTGTTTGCGAGTGAGACATGCTCAGTGATTAGTTTGAATGACATTAAAAGTTATTTCCCTCCTGGCACTGGTTTCGAGGACTATTGGCCAACCAAAGTTATGGACTCTCAGTTGTTAGTGAATAGCAAAGGTGGTGGTGGCGGTGGTGGCTGGACAAAACAACCTCCAACACCACCAGCGACAAAGCCTGTTTCTGTGCAAACTAATGTGAACAAACCAGCAATTGATGCACGTGCAACTCCTATGCATAATATGTTACCATGTGGATCAGTTGCCAATGCGTCTCAAGTGCAACGTAGTGTCAGCCAACCGAGGCCTGTTACAACTACACATCCTGCACATTCTTCACCAACAGTGCTTCCTTCTGGAAGATCGAACATTGTAACGCAACCAATGTTGAATACAGTGCAAAATGTTAATGGATGGACTGGACTTGTTGGTGGACAACCTACTTTCCAAACGGCACTTGTTTCTCAGGCAAATTCCATTATACGAATGCCGTCATCCTTAAACATGCACAATGTGAGCTCCTTTCAAAATTTTCATTGTTCTTCTGGCTTTATATTAATTTGTGGTTCTAACAATTATGTAAGGACTCTTACACCAATACATTTGAACTAAGGGTAAGAAAGAAGAAAGATATATGCGTGCCAATTCTTAAAAGATTTTTTTAATCTTGAGGCTCAACACAAGTTTGTTATAACCATCCCCAAGGTGTTAAAAAAACTCAACATGTATATCACAGAATACAAGATTAATGATACAAGTACTATCTGTTATTCAGTGGAAAAAATCCTGATCTACATTGTCAGTTGTAATAGTTGTCAATGCCATCACAATCAATTCAAAGACAACTAATGTAATTGTTGGTGTATCTCTGGTTTTTTTCTCAAAAACAGATAATAAAATTTCATGCTTTGAAACATATATAGAGATTATACGAGTCGTATTTATCTTTTGTGTTAGTTTAAAATGTTTCAAAAATACGATCTGTATCAATTTCATTAAAAAAATTTGCGGTAAATTCTGATTTTCCATAAAAATTTACAATTTAATTATCAGTATTCAAAATTTTAATATAAAAATAGCATGATTATTACATTACATTGTAATTACAAGTTTAAATACACATTTATTTGATTAAATTATTATAGTCAGTACTATATTCAATTTTTTACCATACATAAATATGAACTTTATGTTGCAGCAAATACCTGCACAACCAAAAACTTATTCACAACAATCAAGTAGGAGTAGAGGGGGTGGCGGCAATGCAGCAGCTCAGTACCCTGGCGTATACCCAGTTACAACTATGCCGACTGTTGCTCAGGCCCAACCACCCCCTCTTGTAAGAGCAACAGTCCATTCCAGTCAACCCAATCTTGGGTAAGTAATGAATTATATTCATGAAAATTTATGACTCTTAATATGTTTTTTAAATAAATCAAGCTTTAAGATATTCAGGACAACTTTGTTGTTTCACGTTTAGCATCTCTTCTCGTCTTACATAGTATTACTGATACTTTATGCTTGCTTTCAATTTAGTGATTGAATACAGTAATATTGTATTCTAGGTGTGAGTTCAATGTTAAGCAGCACGCAGTGAAACATTGTTAAAACCTGTTCATACTTGATATTGTTCACATCTAGTTCTTATTAATTTTTTGTTAAACATTACTTAAAATACATTGCATAAGATGCAATATATTGTTCATTAAACAAGTAGATATATTGTTTAACATTCAAACTTTTCATTGTGTTATTTACAAAAACATTATTTAAAAATAGACACTGTTAATACAATATTAGAGTAAGATGAGCATGCAGTATCAAATTTTAGGGTTCTTTTATTTGAACATACACAGTTTGTCTTTGTAAAATTTTATTCTTTATTATGTGGTGAACCTGCACTATAGCTTTTTGCATTTGTACATACAACATATGATTTTTTTGTATAGTTATCCAACCTATGGGAAGGATGACTGGTGAGTCCCTGTAAAATGTACTATAGTCATGATTACTACATAAAAGTAAGATAGCATGCACAAGAATACTATGATTAACAATCTTTTTATTTCTGCAAAACGCAATAACTACATATTGCCTGTATTGCCTCGTTAAACTTTACTTAAGTATTTACTCTATGTTAATATTTTTATTCCTTTAATTCACTAAACATATATATTCCCTTTGGGAATGTAGCCTTTTTTTTTATTTATTTATTCACAATTCAGATTGTAGTCAACTTCTTCGTCTCGCATATTTCACTAAATTAGATGTTGATATACATGGGAAATGTAAATAAAAGTATTATTTTTAGTATCTTAATTTCGATGTTAATATAAATTACTCTTTCTTTAAATCGTTTAAAAATAGAGAAGTATAATTCTAAATTATAAAATTACTAGAGTTTATAGAGAACTATATAAAGTAATACTATTACGTTATTAGTACTATTACATAGATCAATGTATACATTTTGTAGGGAGTCTCTAATGTATTTAGAATTGAATACTTAATGTATATATTTGTGTATGTATCTTTTTTGCTTCTATATATTCTTTTTAAAAATATATATATTACAACGAAATATATACGGCAGTAATTATTATTATTACGTATTTCATGTTTCCCAAGTATGACAAATTAGTTTATCTAGAATTATTTTTTACATTTTTATACGTCTTAACAAAAAAATTTTCTATTTTAGGGTCACGTCTACGTATACCACACCTTCTTTAGGTGTACCTAATGCTGTCACTGCAAGTACATACCCCCAAATGCTTGGTCTAAGTGAACAAGTACAAGCTCTAATGCCATCACCTACATCAGCATCCACATTATTACATCCACAAAGTCATACACCATCTGTACATAACACATCTCATGCAAAGTATCCACCACCATTAATACCAGTTAATGGTAGCAATAATAGTGCCAGGTATGTTATTACATACCTCTATTAATAAGCATATAATTCATATGTTCGAGTATATCTTTTTTAAATATATATTTACAGAGATTCTAGGGGTAGAAAACCATTAATACCAATCCCAGAAACACATATATCTCCCTGTCAAGTTCAACCTTATAAAATTCAGAAAGCACTTGTCGAAGATAAAATGGTACCATGTATTAATTTCAAACCATATATCTACTCTGAATTGTTGATGACGCTTTCTGACTTCGTCGCCCATTATTTTCCCGCCTGTGACATCGATAGTTGCCGGCAAGTTCTTACGGATGTCTTACATATAGATTTATATCAAGGAAATAGGTAAGATTATTTTATTATTATTATATTATATCGTGAAAGATGATATTTATTAATTTTAAATCTTTTCATCGAAGGTTACAAATGAAAATGTTAATGGTAGCAGGAAAATGTTCATCTTTTCGTGACGAAGTACCATTAATACAAGTAAAAAGTATAATGAAGTATATGCCCCAGTTGAAGTATATGTTCATCAATAGAGGAGACATGGCAATGCCGGCACCAGCACATTCTTCAGAGGAACACCCAGCCAAAAAGCGGCAACGCACCAGCTAGGACTGGCTACAGCCTTACTGGCCTACTTATGACTATTATCATTCGGCATTTTAATAAAGCCGATTACTTTGACTCATGTGTAACAAAACAGCATTACCTGCTTTGAAGAAACATAAAACACAGATGAATCTATATTGACGTCATGTGCCAGAAAGAGTGCACGAAACCGAAGGATTACCTTTTATATGCAAGGAATCTGTGACACACTGTGAGCTACTTCTTTCTCCAAAGTGTATCTATTGAGACGAAAGTCTGCTTGTAAATAAAACTGAGATGTATAAAACTAGTGCTGCACAGTTGGCAATTCGAACATGTTTTTATATTAAAATTAATAACACATTTCTTTGATATTTCGTTTGAAATTCAGTGTTTCAAAGCAGAACGAAGGCAAAAACAGGATATATCGTAACTGTCGAGAAAATCATTCCTCATTTTCTAATTTCAATTAATTTTTCTACCTCTGCTGCAGAGTAACTTACATTTAGTATTTCTTTGTAAATAAAATGAAGGTTTTAATCTTAATATGTGTTTCGGAGAAAGAAAGTGCTGATATGCGATTCATTGATGGAGATAAAGTGGAGTAGGTGTATTGTTTAAAATTCACCTACTTTCCATGTTGAACGGATATCAAAAGAAATTTGGCATTTGTATATTTAACGAAATGGAAGTAATGCTTCTTCAAGTTCCTAGCTATTGCTAATATGTATCCTGATAACTAGCTGCAGAATAAGTTAAAAAATGTTACTAATTCACAACATTGATTTAATTGACGTAATGTTTGACGCAAATTTAGCTGAACTTAGTAGTTAAAACATTATCCATTTTGAATGTTGGAAAATTCTATTTTCTAAAGTTCAATTATCGAGATCACCGTACACAGCGATGCAGCTAATTCTGTTCTGATATTGTCAGCGTGTAAATATTGTAAGCATAAAAACGCAGCTTAGGATACCGTTAAGAACATGACACATATTAACAATCAATGAGATATGTATTACGAGTACAATCATTCCAGAAAACGTCAGCGATTAATTAATTTTGTTTTACTTTTATTAGATCATACTGTTCCTTTACATTACGCTTAACAAAGTATTGTTAATTTTTTAACAAATTCGCAGTTGAAGATTTGTTTATACAGATTTAAAAACTGTTCATAGTTCAATTAATATTAACGGATTCCATACTTGCTAAGTATTTATTAACAGCAAACATATCTCATGAATGTTAATTTTTAATATTGATCTAAAAGACTCATTTGCACAAAAAAATCTGTAATTATTCGTGAATTTCTCGAAATAGAAAATGGCGGAAAACTACTTGTAAGTCTGCAAAACTGTCAGATCGTAGAATTTATAAAACCGCCTAGATGGTCTTCCGTTTAAATCTTTCAACAACAATTTCGCTATTGGAGGAATCTCGTCTGCTACGACAAATTTGTAAATATCTCTTAACTTTTTATCGGTCTTTCTAACTTTCCAGTTAAGACTAAGAACTAATTCAGAATTTGCCTTCTCTCACCTTTTTTCACTTATCACTACTTCACTACATTATTTTTTCCTATTTGCGAATGGTAAAGTGACTTTAATTAATTTAACGGCTTTGAATGTCATATTCATTGGTTCGCATCTCTCAGTGTGGAATTGAACGTTTTAGATAAAGCTTCCTCTAACAGCGTGATCACTTGTAGCCTGGTCTTGAACAGATGCGTAAACTTGCCATCTCGTATGAATTTACAGCCGCGTCAAAGTTAGGACATATCATATCCGAGTTCGATGTTGGCAAGAAATTGTTTATTCACGACCTCGAATTTATACATTGTAAAGCGAATTCTATCCTCTGATTTTTCGCGCACGCTGTGGACGTCCCTGGTATTATCATATTGAATAGTCTTTTTTATATGAGAAAAAAATTTGGATCTTTTTTATCTTAAAATGTGAAATCATTTGGAAGTGATTATTTAATATAATTTTTGTATATTCATCTCGGGGGAAAATAAACAAGTAGGGTACGACTAATTAATAAAAGTGAAATCCAATACGACGTATAAGTACACGGTTTCAACTGGTCCTGCCCTCAGAAAAGAGGCTTAAATTAGTATTACTGACTGATTAACTTTCACATTCGCTATTACTATTACATAAAAGAAGCTAAGTGTGTATATGCAAGAAAAGGTCTGTATGTATATATGTATGGAAATAATTATAATGATAAATTAATGTTGACCATCATGGATTTTCCATATATAAGAAAGGCTTAGGCATCCTGTTACGGTGGAAATGGTATATTTTGTTATTTATACATTACATTTAGTCATATCATAACTTTCAAAGATTCTATTGCCATTGAAAAGACTCTATATACCATGGACTGGTGTCTACCCTTTTCCTATGTTAATAGAGGGAAACAAAAAAAAAGCGGAAAAAATAACACAAGAAATTCCTACGCGAAAAGTATTCAATGAGGGAATTTGTGCAAAAATATTAAAATAATATTTAAAGTTTTGCATTTAAACAACCTGCCAAATTATAGTTTCTTATACTTTGGTCGAATCAATTATCGAAATATACGAACCGATAATCATTTAACGATAATCGCTTAATGATAATCGCTTGGTTTCACAGGCGTAGGTATATTATTGTAGATATTTTACTTTGTTTAATAAACAAAATAAATTATCACCGAAGTTTATTGCGTTGATGTTGTTCTTGTATTGCATTGCATATGCGTTGTTATAAATAGGTAAATACAATATTTTTATGAGTGAGAAACGGAGGAAGTGTATTGTAAAACATAGAATAGCGTGCTATGTGAAGATACACAAATATGAGTACATCAATGAATATTCAAGTTCGAAGAATTTCTTGAATTATTTCAGTAATAATTCCAGTACACACGATACTGTACATTACTAATTACGCTCTAATAATACAAGAGCAAGTAGAATAATGTATTGCTCGTAGTGTGTCTCAAAGTAAAAGAAAAAAAGAGAGACATGGTGATCTGTGGGCCCAGTCCAAAAAATTAAAACTTAATTATTTTTAGTATGTTAGATTAGAGCATTTATTTGTTAACACATGTTAAAATAATGCGTGTATTATACTTTACCACATTATCATCTGTACATATAGATCATAAGAGTTAGAAGTACTAGACATTTCAAATAAATTCATGATATAATTAATAAAGTGTTGATTATTTTGTATGACGGTCTTTTAATTGAAGATTTTCAGAATTTTCGAATACACTATGCTATCAAGCAATAAATATTCCAGTTTAAGGCAGCATTTATTTTGTTAAATTGAAAGCAAGATTTGACGACTAACAATTAAGCTGTAATTGATTGGACTAGATGATTTATCCATAAGTAAATATAATGCTGTTTACTTGTTACCTTTCTAAATGCTTTTTGATAACAAGTTGGAGTTAGCATTACTAGACATGATCCGGATTTCGATCGTAAAGAGTTAAAATAAGATTTGGGAATTCAGTTTTTAAATGCTTTGAGATATTCAACCGCACTCAGCTGGACCGGAAGGACGTCATGTATATTTGAATTGTTCAGTGCTGGCATCTGTGACGGTGGTGAACGAAATTTCACGAGACTGGCCGAAGCAATCAGTCGCGGTCGCCATTTTCTCGGGTAGTCATCGGGTACGTCGTGTTTCTTTCGGGTCGCTGTGTTTTTTGGGGCAAGCACCGCCGAAAAATTTGGGGTACGGCATACTCGTACGCTCCCCCAAATGGCTTGTCTGAACACCCTTAAACAGGAGATCAAAACTCTTGAGTCCGTCTTCCCTAAGAGCCATGAGAGATTTCAGATAATGTCTGCGAGTGTGGACGAACTCAGCTGCAGGTTCGTCGGTAAAAATGGGAAGAAATACGAAATACACGCCAATATTACAGTAAGTGTAACACGCATGGTAACGATTTGAGACGATGAATCGATTCGAAACCATCGCCAGCGTTTTTCTGTTCGCATGGGACCACGTTAACTCCTCATCGCTGTCTGCGTCCGATCGGACAAAGAAACAATAACACTCGTGTTATTATTTGGGCCTTTTGACAAGAGCCATGCCCGGGCAGCACGTACACCGTGTACCCACCATGCACGCTTTTCCCATCACAGTTTTTCGGTGTCGTTTAGTGGATCTCGTTCTAGATACTATCGATTCTTTTACACTTCAATCAGTTTGTTTCCGATGAGATTTTCAGACGAATTAATATTGCGGTAGAGGTCAATGTATGCCACAAATAGAGGGTAAGTCCCTCATAATAGTACCTGTTCTCTGCATTTGTACTTACAGACTAAGAAAAAAACTTTGTCCGTTTACATTTCGCAAACCATTTAGACAATTCTATTATATTTGCGCGAAATTATTTGTTTCGTGTACACAAGATAATTTTGATAGATAAACTAGATTCCAATGAACAATATCCATTTGCGTTGTTCTTACCGTTGCCATTACCGTTGCATTCAATGCGAAATTATCGTCGATTGTCATGGCCTTTGCTTGTTCTTTAAATAGTGAAACGAAATAAACATATACATACATATTTATTATAGATTAAATATGTAAATATATGTATTCATATATTATATTATTACAAAATTAAACGGTACTTGTATATTGTTGATTTCCTATACTTGCTATGCAATTAATAATTTGAAATATTGATCGTATCAGAGCTTAAAATTTATTATGAAATCGTAGCACAGAAATACTTCATGTCTATGAAAAATTGCTTTCCAGGTTTATTTTGTTTATTTTGTTGCATACAGTGTGACACAAAGTTGCATACACATTGAAGTATAATATAGTAACTATAGTTCTGTTTTAAATTCGATTTCTGTTGGTGCTGATTACGCGATCAGGCGAAAACTTAATATGAAGGTTACCAAAATTATTGCCTTTTTCGTATAATATGAAGCGGAACAAAGACTGATCGCGTGGGCTTAATTCGCGGATATTGATTGCTTGTGTTACTATTTACATTTTGTTTATTCGACTGTTAGCAAAATCGATAATCTTTATCCGATTTTTGCCTTCTATAATATTAAGTGACTGCTTCATATTACGAATTAATTTATGATCCGGTCAGTGTCATTGACATTAAGATAAACTGTGGTTATTGATAAAAACTACATGTAAGCATAATATAAGCATTCTTTATAAATAGATAAACATTCATTGCATAATTTGTATCCAACATGAATTTTTTAATATTTAGATAATCGTTTTCAAATTGTTTATATTCAGCAACAATCGTTTCAAGCATTAATCGAGGTTTTTATATTTTACTTTTTTAAATTTCAACAAATGCTCTTTTTCTCACATGTGTGTGCAATCCTAATTGTACAGGAATTTTATCTTCAATATTGCAATTACTATAAAATTACAATATTAATTATTAGTAAGAAGTGATAGTGTAAAATGCATATGTATCTGATAAATGTATTGAACAAAAAATCAGTGTGTTAGGTTGTGACTGAATAGCAATTATGACTATCAGAAAACTGTGAGTAATGAATTATACTAGCTATAAGTGACTATAAGAAAATCTACTATGTGTTTAATGTTATTGATTTTAGAATATATTTGAAATCTTAAACTGTAATTGTTGTCTTATGTACATATGAAATAATAACATTCTGAATTACAGTATTAAATTATATATCTTATATTTTAAAACGATTACAAATGTTTTGATCAATGTTTTACAGGAAACCTACCCATCTACACCACCAGTCTGGTTTGCAGAATCAGAGGAGACTAGTGTCACAAATGCGGTACAAATTTTAAGTAATACAACTGGCCGTGACAACCATGTCATTAATCAAGTTGGGATTCTCTTGAAAGAATTATGTAGACTTCATTCATTACCGGAACCACCTGATGTTGAACGATTAAGAACAGCTTTGGATCCATTGCGTTTGGGAGGAACAAATGAAACAGTTGCGCAAAGGATGGAAGCTGACGATGTCGAAGACATTGATGAAGATGAAGAAAGTGAGACTGAAGAAGACCTTCATTTAGATATGGATGAGGGAGATGCAAATGCCAAGAGTAAGGTAAACACTAGGAGAATACTAAATGCAATTGTTGTTTCTATATCTATATTCAGTGGTTCTATTAAATTTACGTTTTATTTTATTGATTTGTTTGCATATGCATTTATTGAAACTTTATAGGGTGAAGAAATGGATCTGGAACATTTGGCGACATTAGAAAGGTTGAGACAAAATCAAAGACAAGACTACTTAAAAGGTTCACCGTGTGGAAGCGTACAAGCCACAGATAGACTCATGAAAGAGTTACGTGACATTTACAGAAGTGACAGTTTCAAGAAAGGTATCACTTTATAATTAATTTTTCTTCTGTATATATTCGATGTATGGTTTTATTTATTTAAATATATTCTTCCAACTGTTTCCAGGAATGTACAGCATAGAATTAGTAAATGACAGTTTGTATGAATGGAATATCAGGCTGATGTGTGTTGATCCTGACTCACCATTACACAGTGATCTCATACTATTAAAAGAAAAAGAAGGCAAAGATAGTATTCTTCTCAACATGCTTTTCAAGGTACCTCATTTATTAGAAGTTACTGTTACGTTCTGTTTCAATATTAAATGATTAGATTTTAATGCTAGTAGATTCTAAATATTTGGGATGTAAAAGCTCATTTCCAGTTTTTATTGTTACAGGAAACTTATCCATTTGAGCCCCCATTTGTCAGAGTTGTTCATCCCATGATCTCTGGTGGATATGTCCTTATAGGAGGCGCTATATGCATGGAACTTTTAACAAAACAAGGTTGGAGTTCAGCGTATACAGTAGAAGCCGTCATCATGCAAATTTCGGCAACATTGGTAAAGGGAAAAGCACGTATACAGTTTCAAGGATCTGGAGGTGCTGGCAAAGTTTGTGGTGGTCAAGGCCAGTACAGTCTAGCTCGTGCACAACAATCATTTAAGTCTCTTGTACAAATACACGAAAAAAATGGTAAGTTTGTAATTTAAATGACAATATATTTAAATTCTTATTCTAGTAGAACCTCCAGTGAAAATCTTTCTGAAACTTCAGTGAAACGTAGTTTCTCGAAACTTTAAGTCGTATTGTAATAAAATATTTGTTATAGGTTGGTTTACCCCTCCAAAAGAGGATGGCTAATGAACAGGAATCATGAAAAAAGAAAAGTTTGTCGCGTGCTTACAGCTGAGACTTTAATTCGGTGTGTGCCCAACAAATAATTGTTACGATAATGATTTAATACACAAAACACAACATTAACTAGGTAACTTAAGATACTGAATTAATCTAACGCATAATTCCTTTGATGGCTGAGAAGGCTGACGAGCAAACAGTGAAGTGTTTGGTTCCATATGCATAGATTTTTCAGTAATTAGTGATTAGATCGTCAATCGCATTTGTGAATGTGAGGCAATGATCGTTTCTTTTTCTCTTTTTTTTTATCTGGAATTGATTCCTACGTTCGGAATTAACTAAGAATCGTGATTATTCCAAATAACATTTAATCTTAGTTCTTGTTTTCCTTTCTTTTTACGCGAGAGTACACATTATATGCTGTACGTACGTACGAAACAGTGTTAAAAATGAACGAAACATTCTGTGAGATGCGTTTGCGCAATCTGTGCTTCCTGTCTTTTCAACAGGGGGGACACGACGGTTAGCATCTTAGATAGTTGTATTGAGAATTTTTCTAAATGTTTTTTATCATTGTGAGCTTTCATTCGTTCCCATATTCTATCTTTATTATAATTTTAATTTTTATTCATTCATCGTGCAATTCGTGAACGTAAGTTGTTCGGTATATACATTTGTTAAACGATAACTAGTAAAGCGGATTAGAGAAAAAAGAAAATATGAACTGCGAGAATAGAGATTTTTCTCGAGGTAAATTTGCGAACTTTGTTATCATCTTTTGTATTAATCGACCATGATTCTACTCATTGACGAACATTATTCGGCCATGTGAACGAGCACACAACCAAACAGTCATTCAACAAGTACCTTGATATAAGACATAATTCCCCGAATGTTAATCTTGCAGTATATAATTAAGAGGCTCTAGAGGGTATAAAAATATTGGTAGCTAACCTTCTTAAAAGTCTATGCACCACACAAACATCTGAAGTACCTTAACTCCATACAAATTTTTTTTAGCTAATCAAAGATGTTCTACATTTTCTTTTGTAAAAAAACATATTTTTTCATTAAGTAACTATTATTGCAGTCTTAATTATGATAATCAATAAGCACGTTTACAATCTATACCGTAATTTATTTGTGTGTAATCGCGAGCAGTTGACTTCAATTACATTCGAACAGCTTTCCAAAGGACCCGCTTCAACTATTTCGATCGTATTTATACATATAGGAGTCATATAGCAATATTAGGTAGTATATATTTCCCTAACGTAACTGAAGGAGATAGATAAGGATTGTATAGTTGTACATACACGCGTACGTATATCGACGTTTCAAAAAAGTGCTCTTTAGAGTCCAATGAGTCTTACAAGTTTAAGATGAAAAGATAAAAGAACGAAGTTAGTTTTGGTTGTGTGACTCGTTTAGCACGATCCACTATTTTGTTGTATCGTTTTGTCGAGTGATTGATGCGCAGATGATCAACATGAAAAAATGTTTAGTCTGTATGTTGGGTATATGCTCAAAGTGAAATTTTTGTAGTGCTCTATATACGCAAATATATATTTGCAATTTGATTTTATTTATACGTGTGTCTCAACATTGAAATGTCAAGAAAATTGAATTCAACTGGAGTTAGTTGGCCAGTTAAGTAAACGCGAGATAAGGGGACAATTCTAAGATTAGCAAAAGAATTAGGTTCACAAGACAAGTCCTTTTAACAAATTAGTATTATGCGTATTATCGTTGCACATATATTTTTGATGTTCGAACGATTATTTATGTATACAGAGATCTGTATATATCTAGACTGAAGCCAGAAACGTATAAGTATTTTAAGTACTTTTTTTTAATCATTTACGTTAAATTTATTATATTTGTACGTTGATGCAACATTTAACATGCAGTTTTGGAACTTGCTCAGATCAGTTCACAGTAAAATTCTATGGAAATATCTAAATATAAAAATGACACAGTTGGTGATTATCGAAAACGTTTTGAGTGAAGAAAGTAGAAAATAAAATACTCCATTTCTTCATAATTTACAATTTAATTAAATGTCCACATTATAGATTTAAGTCTGACTAGTAGACTTTTCTTATGAAAATGTTTTAGCTACTTTTATAAGATCCGATAAATGTGGAAAACTATTTAGGGTCTAGGAATTGCACATCTCTGTATTTATTGGAACAATTATGGCGACTTTGTTAAATGCTATAAAATGCCAAGTCGTATGTTGATAGTTCACAAATAAAGTGAAGAGTATCGTTTGACGGCAAATTTGAATGGGTGATAAAAAAGTCGCTATACTATTTGTTCCACTTACTATACGTTTCTTGTCTTCTACGAACGACTTTTGTTTTCCGTTTTTGTTTCGGTCTTGCGAACCTTGTTGACCTTTCTTTTTTACTCAATGTCTTTGCCTTAGTTGGTAATAGAGATTGATTTCCGCAATGTCGATGGCTTAACTTGTCGCTTGTGTGTTCGAAAAGAGGAAACGAACGAATTTCTAAGTTTTTATAACGATCTTCAGTTGATCGACTGGGAGGAATCGTTAGTCTTCACGTCCAGAATGTTTATACGACTTGTTTCGTGCATACATACATATATACACGCGCGCGCGCGCGCACGCACGCACGCAAGCACACACATGCATACGTGAGGAAAATTTATTCGTCATACACACATCTATGCATATATGCATTCATATACATGGTCCGATTCTTGTATATATTATACATATTTCGTTTCTTGTGGTTTCGTCTTCGTACGCGAATGTGAAACCGTTAAACATCGGTGAACCATAAAGTATTAGTAGAAAAACCACAGTTGATGAACGACTATATTTGCTCTTAGAGAACATGTGTCTCCGACGCGAGAAGACGCGGTAATTCGATCGTATCTTTGGAAAGTTTTCGTCACGAAATTGAAGCGTATCATTGGTAACGTCAAATGGGATATAAGCGACGGGTCTGAAACGGCTACTATATTTGTTTTGTTTTTCTTTTTCAACTATGTTATATAGAACGTGGAAAACAGATGCCATGTGTATCTCCTATGGTAGATTCCTAGACCACATTGTTTCGACGAAGAAAAGTTAAACCAAAATTGTGTTCTGTTTTTTAAGTGCCGAGTAATGCTGTGTTTGATATTATGTTAAATCAAAAGACTTCTTATTGTGAGTTGCGAGTACGCGGGCCTGTTCGCGCGAGTAGATGATAATCTAATGAAGGGATTAAACGTCGGATCGATGACGAGGAAAGCTTCCTATTGATACTTGGAAATCGCTGTATGCTCCGCGAGCCACCGTGACTTTACAGAGCGAAACTGGTCGCTTGGAATTCAATTTTCGTTTGCATTTCTATGTAGTCTATTAGACGAAAGGAGGGAAAGCTTAAAGAGGACCGTATATCAGAAGCTCGTCATTCTCGCAAAATGTTGTTTAACTTCAGACTGATTAGGTTCCTCGGGGCTGCCTTTGGGCAGATCTTGTCGCCCACTTTGAGAGAGAGATTACCCTAGCTACAGCATTTTCGTCGTCGTCAACGGAACCGTAACTACAAAGTGGGCAACGTAAACGATCGGCGAGCATGAATCCCCGAGCAGCTTAATTGGTCATGCTTGAACCGAGTTTCGCCGAAGAATGGTGAGTCGGAGAAGCACGGTCCGTTTTACAATTTTTGATTTTCTCGTTGCACAGAATATGAAGAAATAGAAACCGAAGTTCAATCGTGAATATCGAGGTCAAGGAGCGAAGAACATTGGCAACCAAGCGTACGAGGTTGAATCGATACATATGTTATCGGCGGTAACGTTTGTACGATGCATCCGTAATTCTAATTATCGAAACGAACCGAGCGGAGCAGCATGGGTCTAGTTTTTATTCGCGGTGTCATTACGAAGGAAACAACAATTTGAGAACGACAAATCGTTTCTTTTTCTTGCGCGATTCGTGCGAGCATTATTATCGTAATGAGACGACGAAAAACAATTGTCTAGATTCTTAAGCGTAGGTATACAATCAACGAGAACTCATTGTCAGCGGACATCGATGATTTGTACAGCCCCGTCCGACTGACACTGACGAAGTGCTGGTTGTTCGACGTCGTTAACCGTTATGTTCTTTGTCAAACTGCGCGCAACGGATGAAAAAGAGAAGAAAAGATCGGAAGCTTTCGTTATCTCTCGTGTACACGTTAAGTTTTTCATCTTTCCTTTTTCGAAGACTCGCGAAGCGACTAATATTGTAAGCAGCCGTGTGGCCTGTATATTTTTGCTACAAATATCGTTAGTAGTACCCCGTTTTACAAAATGAAAAACGTTCGAACGTTCCCTCTGTTTCACTTTCTTCTCTCCGTCAGAATTGTTTTTTTTCTTCTTTCGTTTCCATTCTCCATTCGATTTCAATTCGACGCACTGAAAGAGAAGGCGAGGACAGGCAAACAAAGTGAATGTGAAACACGTATTTCTCAGCTGTTGAACGAAAGAATGATATACATACGTAGATGCAAAAGTAACGGGAATTTCTCGCGTGGAAATTCGAACGATCGAGTATTTTTTATCCAATGCTATGTCGACAATTCAATAAAGAACATTCAACCAATATCTGGGCGTCGGTAGTTTTCATTTGTCTCAGCGACGGGCGCGACAGAAATTCCCCCCACTCTTTGCATCCGCGGGTGAACTTTCGAGGGAACTAGGGGAAAATTGCGCGCGTCCCGTTCATTCCATAACGGATCGAGGAATCTCTCTCGATCCGCGACAATTGTAAAAAAGAAAAATGAAAAAAAAAAAAGGAAGAAAGAAAAGACCGAGCATCCGAAAGAAAAGAACGACGGCAAGTGAGAGATTCGGTCGATCGCTGACTTCTCCGAGGAACAACCGAATCATTCCGATTAGTTCGCTTTTGATTGACGACGAACATAGATTTGCGCGCGATATGCTAAACGAACTTTCGACTTTTCACGGTGATTTACAATGGACTCTCGATGTTTCAAGACTGATTAAAAAAAAAAAAAAAAAAAAACGTAGGAACGGGCCGCGTTCCCTCTTCCGTGTCGCTAATTAATTCTAATAAATTCTTCTCGCCTTCGCGCGATCGTCAATAGAGACGCGACATCGCTGGTCTCCCCATTCTGATTTCAAACGGAGCGATGCGAACGCAATCGGCCTGGTACACGCCATTCAAGCTCACCGTTTTTCTTATCGATGCGATGAGACGGCGTTGAAACACGACTCAGAGAATAGGACGTCGGCCCCGGAATCGCGCGACTGATCGCGGCGGGTGGACATACGCCGAAACAACATGCTCAGACTTTTCCGAATGTATTTGTGGCAAAAATAGCTGCGAGTTCGTTTAGAGTGTTTTCAGTCAGCACCTTGCGAGGCCCTCCACCGCGGTAAGACCCCGCAAGGTGATTCATTCTCGATCGATCCTTCAAGTATATCGGCGGCACTTCGAATCAATTAGACTGCGGACCATTTATACAGAACGATTTTACACGTGTCGTGGGACGGAGGTCAACGAGAAAAAATCTAATCGACAACGATCCGATTCGGGTGAAAATAAAGCAATGACAAACAATATTGTTTCATTTTCCTAGAAATGTTCATTCCCACGACAATTTTATCGATCCGGTGTTACGCAATGCTTGCATTCAGTTGACATCGAGGAAGCGAATCTGTGCCAATTAGCATCGAGCCTAGCGTTCCCTGAAACTTGTCTCGCTTGTAAAAATGACAAAATCTTATTTATTTAGATTTTCACTGTTCCCTCTTAATAACGGATGCTTGGATGAGTAGATTTATTAATATTTATTGATGATATAAATTTATTAATAGTTTTAGTAGTTTTCAAATATGAGACCGTTTTAGTGTCAGGGCAGTTTTTTTCTGAGAAATTTCAGCGTGATTCGACAAATGATTAACGAAGAATGGAACGGGATGAAACACCTCGGCGTAAAAATTTCGATAGAATGCTCGGAGTCTGTTCCGAAGTCTACGAATGATAATTCTCGGCAACCGTGTAGAATCTGTCGTTCTAACCAAAAGATATTTGCTGGATCGATCGAAGCGAAGTGCGCTACGGCACGGTTTACTTGAATTAATCAATCCAATCGTTGTCGATCGGACATCATTTAATTACCCGTGTAACATAAGCGGCTCGGGAAGCGTGTAATCGATAGGAGGGTAACGGATCAATGAATTTATACACGGAGCTCGCGGGTAGCTTTTTTTTTTATTGTATCGCCGTCGTAAGATCGATTGTTACGGTTCCGTTTGCGACCGCCGCGCCCGTCTTCGATTATCCATCCAGTCAGTGAATATAGTTGAAACGAACTTTGTGCATCATGTTATGTATTACGACATCACTTAAGTCTCTTATTGTAATACTTTCTTTTTTGACGAAGACTTTCAGGGAGAGAGCGTCGTTTCTATCGAAAATGGCATCGAGACGAATGATCCTTTTAGTCGGAGATGGACGGGATCTCTTATCTAGATAAGAAGTATCGAGTGACGACTAAAAGCGGTGAAAAAACCTTTTTGTAGAATCATTGACAGCTGATCTCGTTCGAAATAAAGTCGAAATATTAAGTTTCGAGTGACTTTCGTTTCATTTTTTTTTTCACACTTTTCAATTAATTGTAATAATGGAATAAATATCATGGATTGAACCCTACGCCACTGTTATTGTTCCATCGATTTCTCTCGCCTCGGACAGAGGGAGGGAGAGAGAGAGAGAGAGAGAGAGAGAGAAATCACGCCCACGACTTCTCTCTGTTTGCGTACATATGTTTTTCTTTCCGTGTCCGGCAACGTTACCGGCACGGCTTCTGTCCATTTTTTATACAAGCGACGTTCTTCGAGTCGAAATTTGTAAACTCGGCTCACCTAATCCGCTGTATTTACCTATGTATCCGACCAGTTAATTAACCGAGATCGCTAATCGATCGATTGGCTGATTGCTTCGTTCCAATTATCGTCAATCTATTAATCTTAAGGTGATTCTACGTGTCTTAAATCTGACCATGCATAGTACGTCGTACCGTTTACGCGATTTGAGTGACTTTCGAATGATTCTAGCGTAACAACATTTATACTCTTCCTCTCTGTCTTTCTTGCTTGCTCTGTCTTTTTCTATCTCTATCTCTTCCTCTCTATCGCTCTCTCTCTTTCTCTCTCTCGCATGCCGCGATTTTTTTTATTAAGTTACGTTTAATTATTATTTAGATGAACGCTACGAAAAAAAACAGAAAATAAAGATTTTAATAGAAAACAGGCATCCCCGACGTCATTTGTCTCTCCCCGTTCTTCAAACTTGAACGAAGTCGTTTCGAAGGATCAGGGACTTTGTAGTTTATGTTTTCCGTTGAACAAAACTTTGATTCAATTTTTCCAATTGTTTCGTTGCAAATAAAGTTAGTTTGATATTGCTAATTGCGACATAGTTACTAATGGTATGAATTTATTTGACAACTATTTACATTTCTAGACTTATTATTCAATGATCTTTGAACTTTGACAGTGACGTTTCAGTAATGTTCAGCGTATTTTGCTAAGTGGAATTCCCATTTATATTTACAAACTTTTATTCCTCTGTTATGTACAATTTCTTTTTTTTGACCCTAGTCTTGCACGAAAGTTTATCGACACCGAAAATTCTTCCTATCCCATGATTAAAACGCGTTTTAATCGTCGCAGAAACAATTATTCGGACAGTAATCTGCAATCTTTTTAGCGCGGTTAAATAAGTTAATTGCTGCTGCTTGAAGTTAAACACCAGATAAGTTCACTTTTAATTTAACAGAACTCCAACAGTCGGTCATTAATTGTTCGACCGAATATATAAATAACGACGGTTGGGTTCGCGACAATATCTCGATAAGAGCAGCAAGTGGTAGGAAGTTTCTAATTCGTCCTTGGCAAATACTAATGCTCGCATAACGACGCACATGAGTTCATTAATGCTCTACAGTAGAGCAAACAGAAAAGACAATGGCGAATTGTCGTTGAACAATGGATCGCTCGCTTGATAAATCAACAGACGGTATAATTTCATTTTAGAGCAACTTAGCGCGAGCTATTTGCCTTAATAATCAGCTTTGTATATGGCACGGAATAATACGCCTTATACGTTTGTTACTATCTGTACCGATTTCCCACGGGAATGTTCACTGCGTCCTATTGCATGCAGTTTCGAGATAACATGACTCTGGTCCACCGTGCATCAAACCTCCAATCGAAACTTATCTATGCGCCTTTTTTTATCGTCGAATAGCTTTTCCGCGCTGTTATCCACGCTTGTATATCCTACAAGGTCAATTTTACGATCACAGCGAACACTTTTCTTGCAACATTGGACGCGCCGCGGATTAACGCGGTCACTCTATTAGTCTAATTACGAATCAGTAATTCGTTCGGTAATAGCACCGCGTTCGCAATCATTTTGCGAAATGGCCTCCCTGTGAAACATTAGGCTAATTTAACAAGGACGGATCAATTCTTGTTCATAATTGTGCCTATAATCATGAAAGTGGTCTAAGTAAAAAATTTAAAGAAATTATATAAATATAAATTGAAAACGGCGCGTGGCCCTCTTTGATGCGTTTCTTTTTATCGAATGACCGTGATTTTGGGTTGATAGAAATGGAAATAAAAAAAGCAAATTACTTATACAACCCTGAGCACTATTATGAACTGATAGAAAAGTGTAGAAGAAGGAATACATTTTCGATAAAACGAATGTCGCAGCCGGATTTTGTATCAACGAAATCACTAGAAGAGTCAACAACAAGAAGAGGAAAAAATACCGCGGGCGAATCTGTCTCTTTTTTGGATCTTTCACCTAAAAGAGGAAGACCCAAAATATACGGAAATATTAAGCTACTTCCTTTATACACCACCACTAGACCAGCATCGGAAGAAAAACATAAAGATATTATGTGTTTACTACCATACATTCCTCCAGTTTTTTCAGGAACAATTTAAACATCTGAAAAACTCGAAATGATAGAAATGCATTACTTTTTTAGAATCATTATTCATTCATTCAGTTAATTTTGAAAATGGTCTAAGTCAATTCAAACTTTAAAAACAACATTTTCGTATGAAATTCACATAAAATCTCATATTCATAATAAATTTCCATTAATCAAGATTAATCAAGATTAATCAAATTCTAAATAAAAAGATTTATTCTAATTAAAAGAGAAATATATGACGTAGACCACTTTCATAATTATGGGCACAATTGACTGCTATCTACAGGATGATCCAAAATTATCATACAAGCGGGTTATTTGAAGAAATTTGTTTCTTAGCGAAAATGCAATCCGCGGCTTTGAAAAACAGTGGCCAATGAGTGGCGAGCGCGGGAACTGCAAAATGGTCGATCGACCGAGCGCAACGTGCTTCGACTTCGGATCGCGACGGCTTCGAGCCACGCTCGAAGCAACGAACAAGTCACTGGGTGTAAATTTTTCTGAACTTTTTTACTACATGACAATATAATAATAATATGATAATTATATGATAACACTGTGACAATTTTAACAAAAACACTGTTTATCCTTATTTCAGAATGTTTGAAAAACATTTAGTACTTTTTCGTAATAATAAGTTGCTTAGTCGTGACAACCGTTTTAATTATTAATTGAACCGTTCACAGCGAAGATTAACAATAAAGAACCCCGCCAAGCTACGCACAAGATATTTTTGTTTTAATAATTCCTTATTTAAACAGAATTCACCGAACGATTTATGAAGCTAATTTAATAATACATAATTGTGTTATAAAACAGGAAGGATTATTCTGTTTAAGAATTGTAAAGAATATCATTAGCGGTAAACTTCTCCATTTTCAAGCAGCAAATACAACCCCAGTTAAATGAGTCAGTTTATTATTCATGATATTCTTAACAATTCTTAAACAAACATATTCCCTTTCTGTTTTTAACGCGATTATTTTAAATTTTGTTTGGACGTGGAGTTATTGAAATGAAAATATTTTTTGCGTTTGACGGGGATCCTTATTGTTAATCTTCGTTGTGAACGGCTCGATTAATAATTAAAACAACTGTCACGGTTAAGCTACTTATTACATGTTTACGATCCGAAAAATTACTAAAAATTCGTGAAACATTCTGAAATAAGGATGAATCACGTATTTTTTCAAATGATCACTGTCTTGTAGTAAAAGAAATTCTGAAAAATCACGTTCTTGTGACTCAATTCATTAATTCGAACGCGGCTCGAAGCTATTGCGCTCGGTCGATCGACCACTTTGCAGTTATCCGCGCTCACCTCACATTGTCCACTGTGTTCCGTTAACAACTCGTAAACAAAACCACGGTTTGCATTTTCGCTAAGGAAAAAGTTCCTTTAAATGACCTTACGGCCCTTTCATTTCTCGCTTGTAACATAATTTTGCGACACCCTGTATATGTAGCTAAAACTTGTATCGAAAATGATTGGGAGCTCATTAAAATTGTTTTATGAAAAATAAAAATTGCACTTGGCTCTTGTTAGTGCCCAGCACTAATATTCTTTATGACACGGATGTACCTGGCCGGCTATTTTTGAGTTTAGGATTTTTCGCTAACGGCTGGTAAGCAATCTAGATTTAAAATAATATTCCTGCCGAGAGAACGCATACTTTATTGCTAGTTTTAGGATTTCGCTTCTCTCGGCCTCAATAGCCAAGACGTGTCATAAAAAAGGAAAGTTCCGAAGGGTAAGTCCCATGTTAGTTTACAACGGTGACCAGCCGGAATTACACCTGGAGGAACTTCCCGTTGGAAAGCTTTGTTAAAAGAATCTTTGTTGAAATATCGCTGTCGCCCCCCCCCCCCCCCCCCCACCTTCCATATACCAGCAACTTCCCAAAAGGGCGCGCTAAGGCGCAGGGGAAGGGTGCTTTCTCGAAACAGACTCGCTGGTTGGTTATTGTTAAAATCATGGAAAACCAACCAGCGAGTGTTAGAAATGCGTGAGAGGAGTTTACCTCGACAAAAAACATTTTTTAGAGAAACTAGAGTTGGAATAGCATTCGAGGAAAACAGACCTCTTAGTGTTAGAACAGAATTCGAGGACCTTAGACCTCAAAAGGAAAGGTGTATATAGTACGAGACTAAATACATAAGTTTTTCACCACTAAATTCCGGTCCTACTTTTAATACAGTCCACACATATAACGTCACAATTCGTCGCTATTACTGACGACGCCGTGACGCCCCAACAGCTCTTACGTTCCGGAATTAATACAGATAATTTCAATCTCGTTTAAATAACTACGCGGACTCGAGGAGGAAGCTTTGCAAAAGGTAAAGCGAACGAAACTGTGACGAAACTGAGATATTCGACAGAATTCAGTTCAATTTGGAGGACACAAAAAAAAAACGGTATTACGCGTACAAGAAATAATAACCAGTCAATTCATAGCCCAACGCTAATTGATAACTTCTCTACACACAACAGTGAGTGGGTTAACACCTCTTAGGCACGACGCGCCACTATAGTGGCTTTCGTGAGTGTTTCGTGCTTTACTCAATTGTTTTATTAATTATAAAAGTAAACGATTAAAGTGAAAGTGTGTATATACAATATACTAAGAAAAGAATACATGTAATACTATACATATAAAACTATACATAGCTATACGGAAAAAAATATAGATTAAGAGAAATGGCAATTTAGTAATGAAAAACTTAACTTGCGCAAAATCCAGTCGTGCCTAAGAGGTTAATCTCGTTCGAGAAACATCTAGCTCGAATCTCTGACTCGAATCTTCGCGCGCCCGATTCAGTTTATTCGATGTAAAAGTAAAACGGTCTGTTACAGTCTTCGAGTCGGCGCCGTTTGTTTTCCACGCTCGCGGAACGGCTCGCGGTACGAACAGAGCAGACAGAACGAAATCTATTGCTCCCGTTTCCTTCGCATATATCGTCCATAAAAAGTTGTCGGTGCTATGTACCGGCCGAGTTCCTTCTAGCTCTCTCCGCGAAAAAATTATGTCTACGCGCGGAACCGAATCGTTCGCGGCGTTTACGGCGCGCTCCGTAATCACGGTCGAGAAACAAAAGGGAGCCGTAACGTCGGGCGTGTCTCTTTCTCGTACCTCGATATCGTATTATCGCTCGTCACGTTGGAGGCCACAGACGGCTTTCGGTGTAATAGTTGCTAGAATTTGCGGGAACAAGAACCGACTAGTTTCGAGGTTTCCGGACCGAGTATAACTGCGGCGCATAACTGTAATCGCTTCGATAACTCCGTAAGTGATGAGTTTAGCGAAAATTGGTTTCGATGGATGTTCCGCAGTGCCAAGAGTGCTGCGCAGGATGATTGGTAACTCTTTATCAATCGAGTTATTCGTCATTTTAACTTTTTAATCGAGCACTGGTAGTGACTGGAGAGACGAATGTAGGCGGGCACTTTGCCGTGTTCATTATAATGCGTGTTTCCGTTAACCCCTTGCACTGCGACTCCTTGCACTTCACGATGTGTTGATTAGCACTTAGTTGTTTTCAATATATTTCTTAATACGACCAGATTATTTTTGTTTCTTCTATTGTCTTTATTTACTTCCGTTCCTAGACTTTGATGACAGAATAATTCAATTTGATTTCAATTTAGAAGAAATAAATGATATTTATATTTAGCAGATGTTGCACGAAATATTTATTACGAGTCTAACTCGTTATTATAGTGCAAGGGGTTAAGACATTCGCTCAATCGTTTCCTACGAGTTTAAAATACAAATTGCGAAGCCGCTTAATTTTCACTACATTTTATATTGTACTTTCATTCTACTGTAACTTCAGGGTTGTTGAGCTCAATAGTTAAATACTTCGCTGACCGGTAGCCTATACGTATATGTCGGTTTCTTTCCCCTGATAGCTCCTTATTCGTTCGTTTATAAAAATAAATAAACGAAATAAACGTCTAAGTATGTACTATAAGTATTAAATACCTTTCGCGATTAATAAGGTAAATAAAATAAAATTTGGTCCCTCTGAAACTGTTATCATTGCAACATACAAACTCCTTTTGATCCTCTACGTTACCATTTTTTATATCTTCTATTGTATCTTTCCTTTTATCGCATCATTCTCTTTTCTTTTTCTCGTTATTTTTTTGAATTTGCTACTTGCGCCGCTTAATGTCACACCATTGTAACATGGGGACATGCTCTCCTCAATTAAATAAATATTATTATTATTATTATTTTTATTGTTATTATTATGATTATCATTAATACAGTCCGTGCAACGTGTACCACAGGTGGTACACGCTTAAATGTCTATTGTAATGCGTTAAAAAGATATTTTATGACAAGTTAGAATCGAAGAAATAATTTCCACCAAAGGAATGGAACTATAATAAGTCTGTTACATAGTTATGTTGACAATAGTTGGACCGTTTATTATGAAAGTGGTGTAAGTCCAATTGACAGAGGTAGGTGGTTTATCAGATGCTTGCCGATCAGTAAAAAAAAACAATAAAAAAATGGAGTTTTTTCAACAAAAAAAAAACACAAATGGAGAACACTAGAAAGAAAACACTAATTGGTTGCAAATATGTTGGATGAGGTTTCTCAAAACCTCCACTATTTTACCATACACCACCACTATTTTATATAAAATACACTTATACACTATTTTAAAATACACTTATGCGCCATACACTATTTTATATAAAACATTGATGAAGGACAAAGAATTTAAAACTATAAATTTATTACTTACACGTCTTGGAAGACCGCTAAAATTTGAAAAGATTGCCCTGGCGCCTTTGTACCAAGATGCCAGGCCTATTACTATTTATTATACTATTATAGTTATATACTGAAAAATATAAGAACATCAAGCAGTTATTATCTTATATACCTCCGGTGCATCACGTATATATCGAAACACTGCCACATGCGAGGCACAAGTAAATACTATCAATATAATAATTTTAACAATGTAATTAGCGTCCAAAATTAAAAATACTACTTCTATTTTATGTCGCGTCATTATTTGTAAAGAAAATTGGATTAATATGAAGCATATTTTAAGTGATATTTGATTTTTCAAAATTGAAATTAAACGATATTTACAATTGTCTAATTTTGAAAGTGATGCAAGTTCATTTGCGGCCCGTAAGTATACATCAGTTTAGTAAAATACGAATAAAACAAATTTATATAACCAAATTACATATTGATAAAACAGCAGAAACATTGCTATACTTTATATAATTTGCCTAAATTTTTTAATTAACAGATATGTTGACCTTTAATTTTCTCAAAACAAGAGAAAATGGAATTGCACCACTTTCAAAATAAACGGTCCATATCATCAATGTAAGATACCGTTTAGAATATTCGGCGCTGGTCGATTAAATGATCTAACTGTAGCTTAATTCCTCCGTTGGTCAATATTCAATCGGTATCAATAATGAATCAGTTCGTGCCGGATATACGATACTCTGTTCTAGTTGAAACCGTATCATCTGGAAGATTTAATAACTTGAAAATATTCTGGAGATACGGAAGTGTTCGAAAGACTCTCCTGCATTTGTATTGCGCGAAAAGAGTTTATTTATTCTTGGAAATAAAGAGAATTTCGCCGTAGTAATCGATGCAGTTGTAGTAGTAGCAATGTCGAAAGATAGTGGCGCCTTTTGTGGAGTATAAATGTAGCTTCGTTTGGAGTTCGTAGAGCGTCAATTGAGATAGTGGCAAATGCGACGTAAAATACTATATAAAAAAAAAAAAAGATATGTTGATTTTTAATTTTCTCGAAACAAGAGAAAATGGACTTACATCGCTTTCAAAATAAACGGTCCAATTAATAAATACACATAATATATTGATTTTTAAGGCGTCGTTTGGCCAAAATGAAGGCACGATGCGTGTTAAAAGAAAAGTCGCCGCATAAGTGTATGAAATTGTTCTCGGATCGTTGTTGTCGATCGAGTTCGCCGGGCATCCGTATCCGTTCCTGAAAAATCGAAATCGATCACGCTCTGCTTACCCCTCGATAACACCAATACCATTTCGACGAAAGTTTCTGCGAAGTCGATTCCAGGACGCGATGGTAACCGGCTTGCGAGGTGGCCCATCGAAGGCTCCGAACTCGCTCCTTATTTGTCCGACGAGACGCGACGCGACGCGACGCGACGGGTTCGAATCCGTGCTGTTGGAACTTGCTAA
The DNA here is from genome assembly GCF_028453695.1 of Augochlora pura. Taxonomy (NCBI): domain Eukaryota; kingdom Metazoa; phylum Arthropoda; class Insecta; order Hymenoptera; family Halictidae; genus Augochlora; species Augochlora pura. The sequence continues at coordinate 9,297,113 of NC_135777.1, forward strand.
ATTGGCCGGGCCCGGAATTTGTAACGGAAGCCACTGTCACGGACGAGTTTCGATGCAATTGGACAAAAGGGGGAGGGGAGGGGGGGGTGGCGGACGGGGATGCAGGTGCGTGGCCACATAAAGGGACTCGAGGAACGACGGGCACATTTTGCTCGCGCGTTAGTTTCGCCAGAATTCACCGGAACCGTGCTACATTGCGTTCGCTGTTTATGACGCCGCGTTATCGCGGACGTATAGACATGCAGGGGCGGCAAGGAGAGGGGGTGGGGGGTGCTCGAGGGGTTGGGGTTGAAACCCCGTGCCAACAACAAACCAGTGATTTTCTCGTGGCTGAATCTCAGCTATCACCGGCTCCCCATTCCGTTGACTAATTCGTTCGATCGCCGCTGATATTCGCGTGTCACCGAGGCGCGCGGTAATTTAATAGCAGGGCAAATCGGTGTGGAGCGCGGCACTCTTGCAGTCTTATCGGTCCGGTTTGTCCGCGAAATTCATGGTTTCCGCATCGGACGCTGGACGTAGCAGAAAAATTTGTATCGCGTCTTAAGAAGCGACGCTGTAGAAACGGTCGCGCTTCTTCTAGTATTCGCCGTGAAGAGATTGTTACGGCGTAACAATGAATTCGAATGTCAGGTAAAAAGTACCACATGCTACGGCGCAACAAAGTTGCAAACTCCGACCGTAGGCGCGACCATGCGACCCTTTGTCGGCTGCACGTAGTCAAAATTCTAAAGTAATGCTAAGCCCTGATTGGTGCGCTCTTGGGCCACTAAATTAGTATAAAAGGTCCGACAAAAAATAAAAGGCCACATTCAATCAACTACAACCATACAACGCAGAACCGCTGTCTCTCGAAACATTACCTCGCTAGTCCAACATTAATATTAAAGTGATTTATTGTAAACTTGACTGATTTATTTAAACATTCACTTGTGATTAATTTCCCAACGTGAAGTCGAGCGATAACTGAAAGCATCTTTCAATTAAGTTGCCTCAGAGCAACTTCTATTTTCGTTCGCGCCGAAACAGAGATCGATCGATAATTGGAAAATTTACACGTCGCGCTTTCTAATATATGTTTTGAAGAATGCAATAGGTACATTTTCGTTATCCTTTTTCTTTATTCCATTAACTTGGCGGTACACGCGCGCGAACTTCTGAAACAAGGACAAGCCACGTGGCGCGCTTATGGACACCCAAAGTAAGAAGTAAAATTTATTGATAACGAAAACTAAGAGATTCGTTTTTTAGCACTTGTATTAGGTTGTCCCATCAGTTTCTTCCGCTCCACGCTATGAGTGACTTTAAGTGACTGTTTTTATATAAACATGCAGGCTTATCTCTTAGCCGTTTATGGCATCGGTTTCAGTCGTCCCAGAGCTCTTTCGAAGTACGTTTCGTAGGTGACAAAGTCTCTTTTAAAATTTGTTCTGCACCGTTCAATATGGAGAGCCAGAAGAAGCATTTGCGGCATGTTATGCTTCATTGCTTTAAAAAAGGCAATAGTGCGAAGAACACTGCAGACGAGATTTGCATCGTTTACAGGGGCGGTACTACAACTATTAGGACCATCCGCAATTGGTTTAAAATATTTAGAGCTGGCAATTTCGAGTTGAAGGATAGAGACCGCAGCGGCCGCCCAGCAACGACGGATACGGGCATTGTCAAGACTGTGGTCACTGAAAATCCGCGATATAGTGTGCGTGAGATAGTGGATGCCACTAATATTCCCAAAATAACGGTACATAATCATTTAATCAAGATGGGATATGCGAATCGATATGAAGTTTGGGTTCCACACCTATTGACGGAGACCGGCCTTATGAACCGCGTTTCAACGTGCGATTTGCTTCTCCAGCGACACGAAAGGGATCATTTCTTAAAGAGGCTTGTCACTGGAAATGAGACTTGGATTCTATACCAAATTGTGCATCGAAAACGCACTTGGTCTAAGGAAAATAGACCTTCAACTGTTGCGAAGCCTGGACTTCATCCGAAGAAGGTTCTTTTGTGCGTTTGGTGGGACTGGAAAGGTGTAGTGTACTACGAGCACCTTCCTCCAGGTGCTACGATCAATGCTGACAAATATTGCAATCAACTGGATCAAATTGATAGTCGCCATAACAGAAAAACGGCCAGAATTGGCGAGCTGACGATGGCGTCGTTTCCCGTCACGACAACGCAAGACGGCATGTTGCGTTGGCCGTAAGGCAAAAATTATTACAGTTTGATTGGGACGTTCTACCTCATCCTCCGTACTCCCCACACCTTGCTCCATCCGATTATCACTTGTTCCTCTCCTTAAAAAATTCTCTGCGTGGTAAATCTTTCAAATCCATGAGCGAAATAAAAATGCACCTAGATGAATATTTTGCAAATAAGCTTGAACAATTTTAGAAAGAGGGCATAATGAGGCTTCCTGAGAGATGGAAGAAGGTTATAGAACAGAACGGTTCATATATAACATACTAACAATAAATGACACCCTAATAATAAGTTGAGAATAATGTAAGAACAGTCTTAATTTTTTTAAATCTCACCACAGTTTTGCGTTTGACATAATATATTACATAATATATTAATATATTTATTATGCCTCTTTATTGAAATTAGTATAATATGATTAATATAATATAAATACAAGAAGGAGATAAGGCTTCTTTAATTGTTGTTTGCTAAACTCTACATCTCTTAAATGTTTAAGCGTTAAACCGAGTGGCGCTGAAACGGCGTTTCTATAGCCTCTCACTCTCGGTGATTTTTATGATTTACGCTTGGAGGGGGATATAACCCCTAGAAAGGAGAAAAAAAAACAAGTAAAACAGTAAACGACCCTGAACCCGAAAAATATGCAGGTCGTAACTGCGTACCACAGCCTCGAGTCAGAAACGGCATAGAAAACATCAAAACGCTCGCGTATCCAGTTTTTTTTCTCCATTGTATATAATATTCAGTAGTTAGTGTTGTTTCGTTTATAATAAATTAGGGATAGTTCATTCAGTTTATACTCTATTATCCCAGTAATAATTATTACTAAAATTTAAGTCACTCGAACAGTAATAAAGTATTCGGGCCGATATTTTTACTGAAGTTTCTGTACGTGACATTCAAGCGAAAATGATCTTTACATAAATCTTTTCGTAAAACAGAAATATTTTAATATTATTGAAAAAAATCAGTTGACCGAATTATTTGTACACAATTTGAATCAGCGTGAAAAATACTGGCAAAATACGTGTCTTAAAGTTTTTTTTCTGAAAAATTAACGACAGTTGATTTTCACCGTGAATGCCCCCTTAAAGGGGTGACGCCACAGTGGTGGTCCAAAAATCAAGCGCTTCTTGAACACTTTATCGACCGGTTGTTCGGCCCTAAACATTTTTACATTCCCATAAAATTGGCATTAAACAATATTTATTTGATGTGTTTTATGTCATTTTATTTATTGTATTCTTCGCGAAAGGTATCTATCATTTAAAAAATATATATAATAATATGGAAGCTTGCTGGAGTACAATCTAATACATTTGTCCTTAGTAACAGGTAACAAATTATTAATTAGCCAAGTGTTTACTGAGATTAGATGGACAAACAAGTGGAAAGTTAGCTTACACGTTCATTGAATTATGCGGTTCGATGATTACTGATGCGAGCGGATTTCCGATTGTTTTTCGTATTTAGTTCGAAGACTGAGTACGCCGTTTTACGCGAGTGAACTTTTCGTATAGCTATTGCATATCTCACTGGAGCTCTTCGAGCTCGCAGCAGCCGGAAACAATGAGAGAAGGATCCCAGGTTGCTGGGTTTAATTTACACAACACTTGTTTGGCTTATTGTTTAATTAGCTCCCTTGTAGCTCCACGGATTTTGTAACTACTTTTTAATATTTCATTGCTCAGTTTCGGGTCACGTTCTCAACCATTTAATTAGCATGTTGAATACGGTTTGGTCTTGTACGACTGATATAATTTTCTTTGTCAAACTCGAATGCTCATTTTTATTAAGATCCGTTAAGTTATCTAAACTTTCTCAACATCTACGAGGCGTAAAAGATGCCCTGTTCTGATATTATTCAACAATATATACCTATCTCTACGGCATGCGTCAATTTGACGTATATTAAAAATGAATAAACATTGTTTCGAATCAGTACTTTATTTCGGAAGGAATATTGTTATACAGGTGTGTTGATATCAAAAATTTCAATTTCATCCTTTAGACGCGTATTATTTGTTTATGTTACAGATACCCGTGGAATACTCAGTTTCATGGCCACCCTTTTACGGATACACGTCTCTATGGAGAAACTATTGGGTCAGAACGGTCGATAAATTGACTATTAGGTGCGGCAAGCGTAATCACAATCGGAAAGTTGGCAGCTCGATTTTCACAGGCATTTCGTAGTCGCTGTTTCGTCATCGCTATTTTCCCGTTTCAATTTGCTTCCCACCACAGCGCTATCTATTTCACTTGTACCGGCAAATTTTCCACGCATTGTTTTTCCCCGAGATTAACGCTTCGAGCGCATCCATCTCGTTAATTATTTTCATTTGTTCGCAGATCCGACCACGTAATTCCGAAAATGGGAGGAGGGAGTTCAAACAGCCCGGAAGAAACATCAGCCGAGCAGGACGAATCTGGTTCTGCAGTTTCGTTCGATAATGATTTCAACATTATTTATTTCAGCGGGTATCCTTTTCTTTTCCTCACGGCGCGCCCTGTATAATTTTCCAAGCGCATTATGGGGACTGGTCTGGAACACAGGGTGGGGTGCGCGCGCGCGGTACGCATCGAGTTCTCTTATTTCACGCTGTCATCGGAAAGCCAACGGGCGTTAATCGTACAGCATTGTTAGCGGTGAAACGTTATGCACCGTTGCTTCGGCAATATCCATGTTGTAATATGTACCTATAGTATTTCGTAATATAAAATGTATATCCCCGCGGCAACGAGGAGCGCTGGGAGGGGCTCGCGGTGCATAAAGTAAAATTACAGCGGCGGATCCGATTATTGAAAATCTTCCGGTGACCCTGATTATCTGTAATGCGGGAGTAATAACGCGGCCAGATAAACGTACCCGGCCGAACAACGATGAAAACCTGGGTACACACGTTGCGAATTCGTTCCGCCTAACAAAATCGGAGCTATGGGGGTCGTCCTTTCGCGGGAGGATAACGGGCCCGCGAAAGACGAAATGTAGCGCGGCGATGAAAAAACCGACGACGTAATTTACATTTAAATAAGAGTTTCCTGATCGCGCGAACGTCGATTACACGCCGGAATGTAATTTTACTCTCCCGGCGTCTACTTCTGTCATTTGCATAAGAGCCGATCGAGTGATTAATTATATTCGAGTTTCTTTTACGAATGAAAGCGCGTTCGGCATCGTGGATTCCGTTCATGCTTCGGAAATATATTTAAAGAGTCGCGAGAGCTTGCCACGGAAATTCGGATTTGTTATTTTTGTTTGCGAATAGTGTGCGTAGTATATGTTTCTTAACACTTTACCGACCGGTAGTCTATAAATCAGTCTTATTAGTCAATACTTAATCTTAACAGTCAATACTTTTTTTACTACGTGAAAGTAATAAAAAAAATAAAGGAATAATGTAATTTCCGTCCTTGCAAACGTCAAGGAATGTTTTTTTTTCGTCAAATCCTTGGAATCTGCAAGCGGATAGCTCGAATGGTTATTACCGTGGTCGCCGACCGTGTGCCGCGACAGCCTCGAAAGTTATAACAAATTAAATGACTTAAAAAAAAAGATTAGCACAGTTTTGTAGAGCAGAAACAGCTCTATCGAATTTATATTATACACTTCGTCAAACAGCAACAAATCGTTGTAAAATAAAAGAAAATATAAAAACGCTACGAACTTATTTCCCAACCAAATATTACGGAGATATTATTGTATAACTTTAAAAATATTAGGCACCTTTCGCGATAAATAAAATAAATAAAATAGATAATATAAATAAATGTTAATTAATGCTAATATTATGAAAATATAAAAAAGTTCACGGCTGAATGACCGGTCGATAAAGTGTCAATTGTGTTTGAAGATAAAGTGTAACTGTCACAAGTGGCTGCTTCGGTATGGAAATATTCGCAACGAAAGTTTTGAACGGCAATTAAATTATTTAACATAATTATTTTTTCGATTGTTTCTAAGACAGTTCGAGCCTACGGCTTCACGAAGTTCTTTTTATGAAAAGCATCATATTAGAAATATAAATGGAAAAGTATAAATCGTACATGAATAAATGAAACTAGTTCTCGAAGCTAACTAATGCTCCGAGACATGTAAAACACCTTAGCAACATGTTATACCGCGACACTATACACTAACAGCGAAAGTCGTAGGTTAACGTGTTAAGCAATTACTGTCACGTAATCTTGATTGATCACTCTGTCGGAGCGAACGCGCCTTTGTAGTCTCATAATTTGCATGTAACAATCAAGAATTGGCTGTGCCTTTCTTGTCAGTCACCGGGATGTAAAACCAATATATTGATTATTCGTAAATATACAGGATGTGTCGAATCAACAGTGCTACAAGCTTCTCGTAACACAATAACTAAGATATCGACCTCGTTCTTCCTTCAATTGACTGCTGCAACATGTATTTTAACCCATTGCACTACCATTTCTTTTGCGCTGCGTTGATTACCACTTACAGTCAGTCCCATAAGTATTCGTACCCTCATTGCTTATAAGAGATATTTGTTGAAATCAAGGGATGCATGTAAGATTTTGTAACAAATTTTTTATTATGAATGAACACATGTATAAAGTTTATTTATACCAAATTATAACAAAACTGATTAACTAATAACAAAAATATATTGATTCGACTCCTCGTAGTACGTAATAATAGTCCACAAAAGCATTCGTACCAGTGTAGATTTTTTTAAAAAATCGCATATTAAAGTAGCTTTTATACTCTATATTAATTTTCTAGTATTTAGTGGGTCCACCTTTATGCCTTATTATATCGTTTAATCAATTTGACATACTTTCCACCAGTTTTACCGTGATATTTGGTTCAATACTATTCTAAACTTTCAAAATTTTGTTTTTTAGCATTTGTTTATTGAAAATTCATGCTCGTGTAATCTTTTATCTATTTCCGCCTATAAATTTTCTATTAAATTTGTATCTGGACTCTGAGAAGGTGTATGTAAAAAATGGGGAACATGGTAAAGTATCCACTGACGAACAATCTGAGCAGTATGCTTCGGGTCGTTGTCGTGTTGAAAATAGTAGTCATCTTCCAGACCAAGCTTAATCGCAGTTGAGTGCAGATTTTCTTCGAGTATATTTTTATACTTTATCTTATCCAAAATTCCATCGATAAAGACAAGTTTGCCCACTCCGGATGCCGCCATACAGCCCACACCTTCACGCAGCCTCCATCGTGAACTACAGTTGGTTGTAAATTTTTTAATTCTAGTTCTGTATTAGGCTTTCTCCATACTTTTCCTCTTCCGTCACATCCAAAAATATTAATTAAGATAATAAAAAGTTTATTGCAAAATCTTACATGCGTCCCTTCATTTCAACAAATTTCTCTTATAAGCAATAAGGGTGCGAATACTTATGGGACTGACTGTATTTCTCCTCAATATTTTTAATAATAGGACCAGACGATTTTTGTTTCTTTTATCGTCTTTATGTACTTTTGTTTCTAGACTTTGATAAGAGAAGAATTTATCTTTATTGCGATATAGACGAAATTAATAATGCTTATATTTAGTAGCTCTTGCATGAAATCTGTATTACTATATTATTATTTTTCTATATTATTTTTCTCTTGCTGAAACTGCCAATAGAAGGAATATATCATTAACTCGCTTCTATTTTTAATAACTCGACTAGAAAATGTCCATTTTATATTAAAATTCTTAGCGAACTTGTCGATTAGATGGCTCCATTTGTGCAGTAAGAAAAATGGAACATTATCGGACGGAGATTTGTGAGAAAACTGGTGTTTCATGGATTATTTAACATCAACTTTAACGATAATATCGACTTCAAAAATTTCAACAACCTCGTAGCCATTTAATTAATGTAATCGATACTAGAAAGTGGAAAATAGGAAACAGTAGTTTAACTCATTCGCATTTTACAAATCTATGTAATATTCATTTTGGTCAGTGTATTACAGCAAACATTAACTTAAAAATCTAGTTAAAAATTAGTGCCATACGTCGTCTATATAGAGTGACTCGAATTAATATTTGAACATCCTTTAAAACAGAATAGCTTTATATAACTACGTAAATAAAGCTACAAAGTTCCCAAGCAGTGTCGACAGTAAAACTCGGCTTACAAAATTCATCTGTAAAAAGTGTTCGTCATTGTGCAGTTGTAAAATCAGGAACAAGATCTAAGTCGTGGGTGAATTTTGCCCACGGCGTCTCCGATAATCCGACCCCATCCCCGGACCAGATCTTACCAATCTGAACGAAGACGAGTTTACGATCGTCGTACGAAAGTCGCGCAACGGCGCGGCGTGCACTAATCCGTGGAGCACAATTTTCAGCCGTTCTGTACTCATGATCGTGTGCAGCAAAGGTGTTGGTGGTCACACGGATAGACCGCGTGCACACACGCCGGCACACGAGTATACGGTGGCTAGTGAAATATCAACAGGTGCAGTCAGTCGGTTGTTTCGCTTAATCGGTTCCTATTCTGTGACCGAGACTTCTAAGCTCCGCCCTGTAATTCGCGATAACCCTCGAGAGAATCCGGCCGATGCGATTCCGGTGTCTTCGACCAGGTATGATTATCCGAGCGCCTTTTGGAATCGTTCAGAACGTGCGGTCGCGCTGATTGAAAATGAAGCCGAGACCCCGTCTTCGTACCGATATCACGGATTCTGAGACTAGGGAAATTGCCACGGAATTCCCTAGTTTCGAATGTACATACCTCGAAACTCGATTCACTTTTTGCGCATTGTTTTATTTTATTTGCTTCTACTTGTTCACAGTGGATCCTCGAAATTTTTCTGGTGGAAGGAGATCGAGTTTTGTCTTTGTTCGTTTGATTATATGCAATCCTCGCGTTTCTTAAATTCATATACAATCATGCATATATAATCAAGTTACAAGATGCAGGTATTAACATTGATTTCGTTGAAACACTCGATCTTAATATTTGACGCGTACGAAATTATTCGATAGAAAGAAACTGAATAATTGTTACAATGTACTATATTTTGTTCGAACATTATATCTGCGTGTTCCGTGATAGTTCTATAGAAACGTACATTATTGAGCTTGCATTATTAATTTTCATACTGTGTTCAACACAAGATGACACTGCGGAATATATTAAAATCTTGGTTCATTTTAGGGTATATTGGTTAAAATAAATTTTACACTATTATTTATACTATTTAAAATAAATATTTATATTTATACTACTTAGAATAAACTTTATGCAATTTTAATTATGGAAATGTAATTATAGGAACGCAATTGTATGTTCATACATTTCAATAGAAATTATTTAACGATGACTGGAAAAATCGTATTTAGTAAAAGAATGTTTAAATTGTCTTATCTACTAATTTGCCACTTTTCGGAACATTTCAAAATATTTGGACCATCACATACCCTTTAACTTTTAAGCAAAGTTAAAAATATCCTATACATTTCATAGAGTCCCGAATGTAATTTCCTTTATTTGTCTTCAACTATTTAAAAACGGCTTTATTAATTGCACCGAGGAATTTTTCAATTAAAAGCTTCATTAATTAAGCAAAGTGCAAACACCTACGAATTGATTCGCGCAAGTCGACCGACCGCCGGGTGAAATCCACGATTTCAAAGGTTCCCTCGCAAGAGCATTCGACGTTGATAATTTGAGAATAGTAATTTGCGATTCGTTTTACGCGGGTCGCGACAATTGGCCAGACTGGAATCGTATCAGCACGGAAAATTAATTCCCGAATATACATATATCTCGGACAATAAGAAAACATCCTGCTCGGTTTGCCCCCCGTATAACAACAGACGTATCACGGATACGCCCGCGACACCTCTGACTCTATTGTCTACTTGATCCTTCCGGTTTGATATCCTATCTGCGGCGCGTAATCGAGTCAGAGCCGTCAATCATTGGGCGACGCGTGGAGAAAGAAGGAGAGATGGAGAAAGGGAGAGAGACGATCGTAGGAGGGCGGTAACAGCGGAGAAACGATAAAAGAAAGTCAGGAGAAAGTAGAGTGGAGAGGCCAGGAGCCAATGGGCCGGCGGAAGAAGCCCGGTGCCAGGCATAAGTTGTTTGGCATTCATTTGGCGTGCCATGCGGAGCCCATTCCGAGATTGAATCCCACAAAACTGGCTGCGCCTCGGCGTTATAATTAATTTATAATACCTCTAATTACGTGGCCATGTCGGATGTGGCTGTCCCGACGTTTAATTTGTCCGCTAATTAAACAGGGAACGCGCGCCCTGCGAGCATGCAACGCGCCTACACAGTTTCCTAGGGGTTTTCTCTCTTTCCGTTTTATACACGACCATGCCCTTTCCCAACGACCCACCGGCCGTTCGGGTTATGTCCCCTGAAACGACGAACACACGACTGCTCTTTGCGGTTACGCTTTATCCCCGAGCAACCCCCGGCTGCCTATCGCCGAGATTTTACGATGATCTTCGCTGATAACCATCCCCCTACATTCCAGGATTTCTATGACCGGCGCTGATTCGTGTTCATCCCCGCTCTTTTCATTATCTAGTAAAAGGATTCCGATCTAGACCTTGTTTGAGAAGAAACCGGTAGGCTGTTTCGCGTTCATTTTGTTCCGCACGACGATTTTCTGTCAGATCGAGTACACGGTGCATGCGGTTCTTCGAGGCAGAAGCAGTTCAGGCTACGCGCGTGACAGGGTCTTTTGGCGTTCGTAAAAACTTACACAGTAATTGTGCTTGTTATTTTATTTTCGGTAAAAATATAATCGTGATTGGTAAGAACGATCTACTATTATATTTTATTTAGCAATCCTTCATCAGCAGATTTCTTGAGCGAGATTCATTCTGGACACGAAAAATTACCGGGATGGTCAAAGTATAATTTCTTAAGAGTTAAAACTCTTTTATAGAGAATGATTAACTGTCTTTCTCAATTCGAGCGTACATTGTAATAAAAAGGAATTGTAACGTTACATACAAGTTTCGAAAAGTCGAAATGACTTCACCCTTATCACTCTTTCGAGGTATTTGTATCTTAAGTTCATTTTATTTTACCATTTATTTATCATCTCGAGTCCATGAATTTCATTCTACTATTTCTTTATTCTATCGAGGCCGTAAATTTATTTTATTGTTTATGTATTTACTCGAGCTCGCTAGTTCTATTTTATCCTTTGATGTTATTCGCCTTTATGAATCAAATCTTTTCATTTCGACAATTCAATGAAATATTTACTTTCTATTATTTTAGTAGAAAAAATGATAACAGCACTTTAAGTGATAAATATCGACGAAAACTGCGTAAATAGAGGTAATACTGCTACGTCAGTTTTTATGTATTTTATAAAATATTGCGTATTATTATACATTTTCTAAAATATTGTGTATTGTTATATATTCTATAAAATATTACTAAATTCGATCTAGGTCCGTAGATAGATGAAATCATTGATCCTCAATACACCCTAATGCTTGTCATTTTCCTGGTTTTAGAAAGATACGGCTTTCTTTAGTTTCGCTGTACCGACGCAGCACCATCGCCCTATTCATCATTTACACGTTTCGGCAGGGTTTCGGAAGAAACGAAGTAGATCTCGTATCAGGTAGAGGTGCGAAGATGAAAGCGAGGACTCGTACAATGATATCATTTTGGTTCGTCTTTCTCTTTAATGTTCCCCTTTGACGGTGAACTTTAATTTCCTATGGGAATCCGTGGACACTCTGCAGGTACGGTATCTATTACCCCGGTCTCGCCGGTTTGTCCTGGGCCAGATCTCTCGCTTCTGCTCCCCGAATACTAGCATGCTCCGTCGCTTATTGCGTCCATGAGGATCAAACACAAGGCTTTATACATCCTACAAATTATCGAAACGCTCTCGCTACGGGCCGTGTCTAATAACTGGTCCGGCAAGTCCGTGTTCCTCATTTCGTGAGGGACCCCGACGTACAGCGTCAGGCCGTGTGTCATCATTTTGCCTGCGAAATTACCGAATTTTCAAACGAATATTCCTGTTGTGCTTCCAAATAAATTCCAACGACGATGGGCATGCTTTCAGAGTTGTATTACGTATGCGCACAAAAGATTTCCTACTCGTACAAATGTGGTCCTCATGAAGGAAATGCAATTCGTTTTGAGCGGCGCGTTCGATTCAATTATACCTTGGACCAGAAACAAAACAACAATTCATTTTCAACATAGTTCTACAACCGGATGAAATTGTCGCATGAAAATCTTGACCAACATTAATTTTAGTAAAAGAAGGTTTGTTAGTTTCACATTGTAATCTTATTTCGCGATAGTCATTTTCAACACGGTCTTTCGGCCTAATGAAAATGAATTTCATTTCGTTCGTACTGCAAATGTATATTTCTTAAAATGCGACGCTGCGAATAAAGCACGACTTGTACATTTGAAACGAGCAGCGATAGTAAACGGTCTATTATCCTAAGACCTTTTGTATAATATTTAATGCAATAATTTACGATCCATTGATGGCGTTACAGATTTAGTTTCGCGACGATTGCGCAGGACCCTGTATGCATCAAGTCGCCCCGATGCGTTTTCATTTGAGGAACACTGGATTCCCGTATAACGTTCGCCCATGTTTCATTCAAACGTTTAATGTACCGAAACGGAAGCGAATTGATTTCATTCGATTCTCGATTGCGGGGTCATAATTGATTCATTTAATGCGCGTATGGAATACTGTGAAGTTGATTTCGCGGAATGTTCAAACGCGTACCTGTTTTCCAGGACTTGCGGATCGCGGGGCAAATGCGCCGTGTTGGCTGTTGTGTTGAGCTTTTTCGATGTTTTTTGAAGTGTTGTAATTACGTATTTGTATTACGTATCTGATTCGTATCATTCGACCGACGCTGAACGACGCTGGATGACACCGGACGACGCTGTTTGTACAGCGACAAGATTTCATAGACACCGGACTCGGTCGATACCGAACTTCACCGACAACAGCTTCTATTTTATCGACAACAATAATGATCGGCGATGTTTACGTTGACGGTGTCGTTGTAAATGACAGTGACACGCGCGGTTGATGTTGTCCATCGTAATACATGCTTCAAAACTGAAACACTGGGCTTCGATTCTTCGCGTGATAGTTCTTTAGACGAGATGTGCTATAATATATCTAGCAATGTAAAATATGAATTTCTGTAATTTCTTTATTTAAATCGTTTTAATAATCGAGAACGGAAAATGAACCACTAACATTCTATAATTTTTAAGTCTCACTATTAAAAAATATCATGAAGCCGAACGATTCAAGCGATATATCGTAGTTGTGCAATGTTTTCAAATATGTTTCCGCTTAAACGTATTTCGTTGAAGATATTATGTTACCCGGGATTTACGAAACCCTGCTAAAAAAATGAAAAGAAACTGTTGAAAATCTTCTTGTTTAGTAAGAAAGTTTCCAATTTTCCTCATTAAACGTTCCTCTCGTCGCGTGTGCGCATTAATGCAATTACAGGATTTAAATCGATTTCGATTGTACGCGAACGTTTTCATTGTGCCTAATTGAAAATAAACGACTTATCCCTTTTCTTACTGTACTAGCATCGTTTGTTTGATCTCTTTAAAGGCATCAACGAAGTTGAAAGCCCTCCGTTTACTTTGGACGTTTGTTCGCCATCGACTTCGCTATGTTCTCCCTTCGCACCGCTTTTTCGCCTGTTCATTATCATTTTTAATTCAGAGAGATCGGGTGACAATATCGCGCAGTCCGAATCGATGAACTGTGTTCGAGTTAACGCTAGGTTTACGGAAACCGTCGAAATTTCGGGTCACTAATTTTTGAACTCACGATTATTCGGATCGTAAAGATGCATTTGCGTGTTGTTTATCCGATGTATGCGCCAATATGCGGCAAATACTACAGTACCAGTTAAAAGTCAGAATAAACGTCTTGTTCTTACTTTCGTATAATAATATGAAACATTATTATTTAAAAGTCAGAATAAATGTCTTGTTCTTACTTTCATATAATAATATGAAACATTATATAATAACAACATACAATAATATGAATGTTCTTTCAATGCTTCGTAAATCTATTGTTAAGCACAGCAGTTTATGCCAGACGTTAGCGAGTCATTAACTCTTATCTCGTGAAATATTTATTCAAACTCATAGTTTTCGACAGTATCCAGTAGTTTACAGAATTATTAATAGCTGTCGATACAATCTTTAGTAGCACCATGAGATATGCGTATACACTCAGTAAAATAAGTCTCCGTACACCTAACTCATACTATTTAAATGGTTAATAATTTTATTTTACGTGGTAGTAAATGAATAATTCTTCTGCAATTATTTTTCTAATTGTCTTTTTTATTCGTGTGGCAAAAGCTATTGTCATACGATTATTATTTAACAAGAAAATTAAACATATATGCAAACACAACCAGTTCAGAGTAAAAAAAGTCTCCGTACAGGAATCTAAAAAAAGACAGAAATATAGAATAATAGAATGTTTCCTTTTTTTTTCGCAACATTAATAAGTAGTTGGACCGCCTTTAGCTTTATGTATGGCAAACATTCGTTTTTGCATACTATTAATTAATTTTTCTGTCACATCACTCGTAATACTATTCCATTCTAGTAATATCGCATTTTTCAGTTCTGTTTTGTTTTTAATATTATGTTTCTGTGAACGCCTTTTTATTTCGTCCCATAAGTGTTCTATCGGGTTAGTATCCGGCGATTGAGGTGGTGTGTGCAACTGTTTTGGCGTATTATACAGAAGCCATTCTTTAACTCGTCGTGCGGTATGCTTCGGATCGTTATCCTGCTGAAAGATAAATCTCCTATCCAGTCCCAATTTTCTTGCACTATGGTCCAAATTATCCTTTAAAATATTCAAATACACATCTTGGTCCATAATACCGTCAGTCACCGGCGACTGACGTATTTCGGACGGAAAGTATAGCGTCGTCAGTCGCTGATATGAAATTTAAAATATTATATTCTTGCACGCAAATAAATTTTAAATAACTCGACGATCATAGAAGAGCACACCCAACTATTAATTGTTATTAAAAGAACAGGTTAACGAGTACTATTAAACCACGGTATTCAAAGATTTCACGGAATGTTGTAAAAAGGGCTAAACGGAAAGAAAGAGAAGACAGACTCGACGCTTAATGTGTGAAACAATACGGCTCTCGTTCGTTAAAACAGTTAAAACAGTTAAAACAGTTAAAACGGTGTTAAAGGTTCGAGTATGGTGGAACAATTACAACGATGTCCGTTGACCGCGGATCTTCTCGTTGCGAGAGCGATAATTTCCGAAAAACCTTTCGGATTATACGAGACAATGGGTCCGTCGCGGGAGAGCATCGGAATGCCAATAAAACTCAGGGGAGCCGGGTGCAGGCACGAAGGTGCATCTCGTAATTTCGATGAGAGGAGGGGTAGCCCCGCGTTGCACCGGGGGGGTTCCGCGGAGCACGTTTCACGGGGGCGCGAAAGGAAAGCTGGAAGCGTCGCGTCGCGTCGCGCCGCGTCGGGGAGCGCGGTCGGTTCGTATTGGTATTGGTTGGTATCACCCGTTGATAAAGGGGCCAAGGGGTTCTAAGGGGGTAGATGCGTCGGCGTGTTGCGCCGTAGCTTTTGCCGCGGCGCCCGCCAGTCCATAGGCGAAGTCCTAACGAGCAGCCGGCGTGCGAGCCGCGTCTTCGGTGAAACCTCGCTCCTCGCTCGCGATCCAGTCGATCTTTAACAAGTGTGTGCCTCCGCGCGCGTCACCGATCTCCGTCTCCTCGATCACCAGACGCGATATCTACCGATCTTTCAACATTTTCTTTTTTCTTCCGCGTCGCGCGACCGCGAGCCGCGGACGATCACTCGAGAAGATTCGATTTTAGGTGCGATCAAAGATCAGTCTAAAGCGCGAGCCGCGACGACCTAGAAGTGTCCGTAAATCGATCCCCAGGATTCTGACAGCAGTGCTGGTTACCGTGATCCATCCGCGAACCTTCTCCGGAAACCAGTGCGGAGACATGTGACGGGAGGGTGTCGATCGTGCGTCGATCATAAATCTCGGGAACCAGTGCGGAAGCCGTGAACCGATATACGCCTATCCCTTTCGGAGATACATACTTGTAACCGTACCTCGGCTCGAAAGTTACTCCGACGATCTTAGCCGTCGTGGTGACATATACATATAACACGCTTTGGTTTGTGGTGCGTTCACATGCCACGGATCCGCCGTTGCTCCTCCCCTCCGTCGACGGAAGTGTGTGCGATGAATTGTTTTCGTTTCTGTGATTTATCGTCCCGCGGAAGTGATTGAACGGGGATCGAAGTCAACTGTATACGTGTAAGTCTCACGGCGTCGCGGATCATGCGAATGCAATTTCTGCAATTTTTCGTGGTGGCTAACGGTGGTGCACGGGGCGAGACAGGGCCGAGCGGAGAGGTCGTTCAATTTAGCGGTCCTAGGTGTACTTTGTAAACAACCAGATGTTTCCCAGTTTACGTGGTTCCCGGCACGGCGAGCCGGAGATTTCGCGGAGAGGAGAAATTAATGGAGAACGCTCTTTTTGCGGGCTCGTTGTTTAGGTTCGCTGTGACATTTCTCGGTGACTTTGTCGAGATCGACACGGTTTTTCGGAGATTCGGCGTTGTTTTCATGACCATGGTAGTTTCGGACATTTTCTCGGTTCGCTTGCTTCTTTTTGAAGATTTTCCTATGGCGATCTGGTTGGGAGCACTGTTGGATGCTGTCGCGATCGTCTTATTTGTATTTATTCTTCCGTGAAATGTGATCATTTTATTTGCTACGGGTTTTCCCGAAGTCTCTGTAATGTGATAGGATTGTTGTAGATTTTGTTCGATGTACCTATGTTTATCCTATTTGCTTCATACTCTTTTGAAATCGATGTAACATGATGGAATTATTACAGATATTTGATGCGCTCTTGTTCATCTTATTTGTTTGACTCTTTCTCGACATTTTCACGATATCCAGTGATCTTTCTACATATTATCTGGTATACTCGTGTTCATTCCCATTTGTTCGATTTTATCTTGGAAATTTCATAACACATAAAGCGATTATGCAACGTATTATTCAATATACGCGTGCTTACCTTATGTTCTTCTTCCTTCGCCAAAATCTCAAAAATATATTATTTAACATCTCATTCGATGTTCTCGTGCTCATCTGGTTCCTTTCAGACTTCGTCAGAATCTTCGCAATATAACACGATTATTATTTATATACTGTTGGAGATACGCGTGTTCGCCTTACCTGCTTCATTCATTTTAGAAAGCTGTGTAAAATGAAGCGACTATTGAACATATCGTTGGACATAAATGAAGACTGATGAGACTAGATCACTCGAAAGGTGCTTCGTAAAAAGTAACAGTAAATATTTCCGTCGCAGTTTGTCACTTTAACAAAGACTGCCGAATACTTCTACATGGTGCGCGCATCCTTCATCTTCATCTGTCTCTTTTATGGCCAAACATAAATTACGCGAATCTTTTTCTTGCAAGAAACCACGATTCGTGTTAAGCTTCGCAGTGATCGCATTGTTTTTTAAATCACTTCCGTGGATAGAATCGCATGGTTACGTCGCGATCGTGTATTTACACGATCGTTCGAAATGTTTGTTCGAATCGTAAATCGCAAACTCTAAATTCATCGACCTCTCTGTCGTCGAGGAACCAAGTAGTTATTCATTACTGTTCCGGAAAATGAATTATGAATACCTGTACCTATTACGTGCCGACATTTTCTTGCTTTCTTTGCATTTCAATGAACTTCTCAAGTGGCAATCGTACGGGAATTTTAAAAGCTGAATCGAGACTTTTGGATAAAATTAACGTGTCGTTCGACTTTGCAAACACCGCGGATGCTGACAAGTTTGCTGATTACTCTCTCCTATCGTTCTATTATCTTGCGAGACGGCAACCACGCTTTTACATTAGGTGTCAATTTAAATCTACAAGTTTCCTTATTGCGAGAGGACAATTTCGAAAAGTTATTGCTATTGAAACATTACGCTGAAATTGGTTTTGATTACTTTTGTACGAAAAGGTATCGCGCGCGTGCTGCCAACACAATTCGGATCTTAGTTATGCAGGTTCAATTTCGTACACATTAATGTACATTAATATACATCAGTACATATCAGAATACATTACTAGATATCCATACACGTTTGAATACATTAATAGACATTAATATACATTAACACATATTAATACTTATTGGTATACATTACTACACATTAATATACATTAATACACATTAATACACATTAATATACATTAATATACATTAATACACATTAATATACATTAATACACATTAATATACATTAATACACATTATTACACACTAATATACATTAGTACACATTAGTATAAATCAATATATATATATATAATATTAGCTTTAGTACAAGATGATTGTCCAAGAAATTGTTACAATTTGAAGTTTCGTTTACCAAGTTTACTAACACCGTTTTATTCATAACGTAAAGGACGACGCTGTTATATTATACTTCTAACATTAAGTTAACTTGAATGAACAAAAAATATCCGCTTTTTACTTTTATTTCGAATAATTACAAATAATAGAATTGACTTTGTGAGATCAATTTCCTTTACATTTATTTTGCATTCAGTCTTCGCACGATTTCAATGCTGACATACGATTGGATTAAAATGATAGTGGTGTGAGTGATATTTTCGAAAATTTTCACTGGTGTCTTGAAATGTGACTTGTACACGGAAAGGTGTTGAAAAGGCAAGTAAGATAAATTATAAAATCGCTATGAATTAATTTCATCCAAAATTAGCTTCACTCTAAATTAACGTCACTTTCAATTATCGTAACAATAAACCTGATCATTAAATACGAACGCTCTCGAATTTCTTACGATAACGACAACTCGTACGCTTGCAAGTTTGTCGAAATGTCCTACCGGAAACGTTTTCGTAACAGTGAAAAGCAGGAATCGGAAAGCAGTCGCACGCAGTGTTAAATTCACCGGGTAGGTCGCCCCCATCTTTCCGTCGCGAAGTGTATGTTTCCCTCGGCTTTCTCACCTGCGGGGCGCAACAACGGGCACAGCTCTCGCCAGATCTCGATTGTCGATTGTTCGGCCGCGATTATAAAGATCGTGCCGGTCACCGCAAAATTGGGGCACACCCAGCAGCCATCCCGCCGTTTCGTATCGGAGGTTTCCGGCGCACGGTAGAATAGGGAGGAAAAATGGTGGATAGAAAGGAGCCGGAGAAAAGAGGGGAAAAAAAATACGTGTCGGTTAAAATGGGGTAACAAGAGGGAGGAACGTGGTAGCTCCCGGGACGCAGAACCGGGAAACACCGAACAATACCAATTGCGACAAATTACACGTTGCTTTATCCGGTGGCGCTGGCTCGCGATTAAAAGGGGACGCGACGCGATGCGACGCGACGTTACACCGAATGCCTCCAACCTGCGTGCCGATTCACATTTTTATTTGTCGCTTCCTTTCGGCGCGAGGCCGTCCTCTGCGAATGCCATCCGAACGAAACTTATCGTGGCCGCCGCGCGGGAATTTAATTAACGTATCGGTGATCGGCCCACGCTTTCTAGCTGCACTTTTTCGCTTCGAAATCAGTCGAACGGATTTGCTTAGAATACCGGCGGTATTCCTGTTACGCGTAGCTCTCGATTTTATTTTTTCAGCCGATGATGCCCGGGGTAACGCTTTTTCAACGATCCGCGCTATCGAGTTTACGTTTGGATTCAAAACTTTTGAATTACAACAATTTTCGTGCGAGCAGATGCAAACGGTTCCGAAGTACCTCCACTGCGTGGAATGCTTTACGTTGAATCGGATTTGCGGAGTGTTTTATTTTAGAAATTCCTAGTTTTTAATGTTGCATCTCGGATAGGAAAAACTGGTGAACACTCTCCATTGTTCATCTAACTTTTATACGCCCAAATTTCTCCTTCTTCGTACGTATTTTCACGTGGATGATCTTCTGCTGGCCCTCCGCCTGCTGACTACACTCTTCTAATCACTGTTTTGCTACCACATTTGTTGGATTTATTAACGGGAAAGTTAACGATACATTATTATTAGTTAATAATAATTAATGATTTAACAACACCTAATATTTGGTAAACTGATTGCGATGTCACCTGACGAACACGAGTAGCAATTAACTAATCAATGATCAATTACCTTCTTCGTCCATAAATGCATAAAGATGCATTTGCAATGCATTGTGCAAATGCATAGTGCAACTGCATAGAGAAAATACATAGTGCAACTGCATAGAGAAAATAGAAAATGGTCTGTCCGGCGAATGAAAACTTAACACATTAAAGGCGGAAGTCGTAGTGCTACGATTTATCTCGACTGCGGCTTAAACGCGGGAGTCGTAGTAATACGATATTAGCTCGATTGTGGCTTATAGGCGGGAATCGTAGTAATACGATTTATTAGTTTTTAGTTCCTTTTTAATATTTCTTGTAGTTTTAAGAGTTTAAATAAACTTTTGTAAGACTAAATTTATGATTACACAAAATAGCGCCCGTTCTAGGACGAAAAACGAGTCAAGATCACCCGCCTTTAATGTGTTATTACTGCAAGCAGCGTTGTAGTCAAATCGACTGGTTCATCTTCTGTGCGGGATGTTTCGCGACGGATCAGATTTCCGGCGTCAAAGTAACTTCGAGTGCTAAGGATTCGTTGGAGTTTTTGTAGCTAGATCGATTATCGAGGATTTTATAAAGGTAGAAACGCGAGTGTCGGACACTTTAATCTACCCGGGGAAATTGCGAGTAGATTTCGTGATGCAGTTTATTACAAAGTGTGTACGCGTGTGTGCCTGTAAACATGAGTTTGCTTCACTTCCGAGAAAATTGCAATCCGAATCTGCTCTGTTACTGCGTCGAGATCTAGGGGGTACAGAATATCTAGTTTTTGCATACTCTTCCACGTTATTCGAATATAATTTCTGGTAAAAAACGTGCAGAGGATTTTCGAAGAACTTGGCGTTTCCATGGAACAATGTTGTGGGCCACTTGTTTGACGCGTCGGCAATCGTAGACAAGTAAAATTCTGTAAAAGTACAATGTTTTACGAGTTCTCGAAACGATTCCGGAGCTATTGTTGTCATTGACTAATTGTTTGAGGAAGAAACGCAATATCCTATTTGTTACCTCTCCTTCGATGTTAAACTTGTTATTGGCTAGGTCCTCGCTCACCCGACAAATCTAGAATGAATCCTTTGCGATCGAATGGCGATCCTGAGACATCGCTGAAATTGTTGTGTCACGCTCGAGGACAATTTTTGTGTGATCAAAGTTTAGATTTAAAAAATTGTTAAAAGTGTATCAGTCGCAAGGCTAAATGTCAAGGAAAAATTATTTTAGATTTACAGTTGAAATAGTTTTCAAGAATGAATCATGCTTGTATGTAAACGAAAGGCACAGTAATTGCTCGTCACACAGTGATTGGCACCACTACCCTATGTCGTATTATCGCGTCGCAGGTCAATCTACTGTTTTGATAAAGATACCTCTCTCTTATCCGCTAACAAATTCGCATTAAGCGGAAATCAATTCCCAGTTGGCGGCCGTTCGCAAATGTTTTCAGCTACGAAGGAGGGGAACTCCTCGAGCCATTCGTATCCGATTCGATCCGCAGATTTAATTCGAACTGTGTTTCGTCTATTCGCGACGCGATTCCCAACGTTCGCGGAAACCGAGCCGACACGCGTGCCGCGCTGGTTTAGCCGTTCTTGTAATCCCGCAGCGAAACTGCTGGGGGTTCGCGAAATTTATACGATCCGCCGAAGATTTCCGCGTAATCTCGCTACGTTCCCAGTCTCTGATATATCCGTGCGTAACGGTCCGCGCGTTCTATCCCTCTATCTAACCTCAGCCATTCTGTACACTTCGAGCTATGCTTCACGATTCTTTCTTTCTTTCTTTTTAACGACAGGCAACAACGAACTGCGTGCTTTGCAAAGAAATTTGTTATTCATTGGAACACACCATCGCCGAGACGAGCGTTAACACCTTTCTAAAAATATACTTTTATAAATTATATTCTATATATTCGAAAGGAAACCCTTCGAGTTCCCTCTAGTTATATACTTATCGTTAGTTTTCAAAATATTAAATATTTTTCAAACATTAAATTTTTATCAAATTCCATTGGCTTTCTCCCGCTAGACGCGTTAGCGATATTCGATCTGTGACCTGCAAATAATGCGTCAACGCTCGTACGGTGATCAAAATATTATATTTCATAAAGATATAGCTGAATATGTTCGGGATCGTTTACGATTGCATTTAAAAATTTTATTTAACGTTTTCGTTAATAAATTGCTTATTATCAAACGTTTTCAACAGAAACGATGCCAATTGTGGTGCAAGATGTGCATATCACGGTAGACTAATGATTTTAATAGAATTAGTAGCAAACATTTAAGAAGTAGAAAAATTAGTTGCAAATGGTTGCGATTGTGTATATCGTGTATATCTATATAATATATGCACATTAGATTTATTTGATTAATTGCAGTTATTGGCAGCTAATTTTTCTATTTCTTCGTTTTCTGCTTTCATTTTTCCACCGTATTTCTTGCGTCACGATTATTCATCGAAGCTTTAACCTTTTAGGTACGGCGCGCCACTATAGTGGCTTTCGCGAATGGTTCGTGCTTTACTCAATTGTCTCATTATTTATTGAAGCAAACAATTAAAGTGAAAGTGTGTATATACAATACATTAAGAAAAGAATATATATTATTAATACTATATATAGATATACGGAAAAAAATATATATTAAGAGAAAATGGTAATTTAATTACGAAAAACTTTATTTGCGCAAAATCCTGCCGTACCTAAAAGGTTAACGAAGCTATAGTACAAAATCTGCGACAGTCGACCAACGATGTCCAAGAAAATGGGTGTTTCGTACGATTGTGCGACGGTTAGATAATTGTTTCCCCATCGGTACCATCCCCCATTAGCATTACAAAGCGATCGTTGGCACTGGTGGCGTCCGTGTTTTCCCCGTGACGGTGTCCCGTCGTCGAAATAACACCCTGTGGACGGTCCATCGACGGTTTCCGGCTGATGATTGACACGCGGAAAATTACGAGTGACCCGTCGCCGCTCCGCCGCCGTTCCGCCGGCGGCGCGTCCCTGCTAACAAATCCAATCCAAGCAGCCGCCGCGATTATTCGGGAATTAAGCGTGCTCAGAACGTGATGTTTCCAGGTGTCGTGATCGTGTCATCGTGCCGGGCTTAACGAGGAGCAGTTAACGTCTGGGTCTGGGTCGTTAGGGAACGCGGAATGCGAGTGGACGCTTACTCCCACGGCCGCGTTGCGAATCCTCGAAACTGCCGCGCCGCGGACGATCGTTAGACCGGTTCCCCGTGTTCACTGAGAACAGTGCTTTACCGTACGCGTTCACTCTTGACACGCTCTCTATCTTCCTGATCGACAGGTAACGATGTACAAGGTGTTCCTGCCGATTTCCGTCCGGCTCCACTAATCCGCCGCGAAACTGTGCAAACACTTAGCGGAATCCCCGCGTATTATCCACCAGACGCTGGCATAGTTAAATCATTGTTCGTCCGCATGGACTTCGCAGCCACCCGCGGAAGAACAGTATTTTATTCAATTCTCAGGAAATTGTGCAAACACCCGGCGAGTTTTCTACGTGTATCGGTTAGGCGAGACTACGGACAGTTATTTCATTTTCGACACGTCCAAAATGTAGTATCTGGCACAGTTCAGGTTTCGAGCACGAAGTTTATAACGTCGGGATAGTTTTAAAATCATACTTGATTTAACGCGCTTAGAATTGTGAATAATTCTATTTTATCATTTACAGAATTCATTCGATACGTTATTATTTCAGACTTTATCGAAAACCTTGTTCGAAGAACTTATTCTATTATAGAAGAGTTTATTACAGAAGAACTTGTTTGATGTGTTATTCGGATAAACTCTATTCGCATTTTGATCCGAAGAATTTATTCCGAATAAAATTTGATTCGAAGAATTTATTCCGAATAAAATTTTATCCGAAGAATTTATTCCGAATCAAATTTGATTCGAAGAATTTATTCCGAAAAATTTATTTAAATTGTTATTCCAATCAAATTTGATTCGACGTTTCATTAAAGTATTGGAAATGTTCGAATAAAATATTCGAATAAAATATTCGAATAATGCCCAACCCAGGTACATGCAGACATTTTTCCAAAAATTTTCCTTTCACTTCATACGTTAAGAATAAGGTGCGGAAACATGTATAATTTTGCAGAAAGTGATAGCCGTTTATTTTCTCAAAAATGTGTTAGAATTACGAACGATAAGCTTGCTCAAAGACTTTCACCGAAGACGTCGAAACTTTCTGCTCTAAATCTGGAACATTTCAGTATTTCTAGGAACCGCCAGGGTAACAGAGCCATATTGCAAACTGAAAGCACAAACTCTGAATAACTTCATCGTCAACAGCTATATTTTCGTACGATGGGGAGTCGCTTTATTAAGATTTATCGTAATCACTACTGTTTCTTGCGACGACAGGAATTTAAAGCAGTCGTTACACTGGATTTATCGAAACAAAAGAAAAGTTGTTCTTATTCTATTCTTGTGCTAAAAATAAATGAGACATCGTAATTTTTAAATGCTTCGATTTATGAAAGTGCGTCTGAATTAAATTTTCTCTAATGAAATTTCATTTATCCTCAATTATCCTGAAAGTATAATTCGCCTTAATTCCGCAGAATACTTTGTACACGGATCCCGAGGATGCTCTTGTCGCAAGAGGTTAAACAGAGCAGATGGAACAATTCTTATAGTATTAAGAATTTAGCGAAATGAATATTCGTAAACGAAGGAAACAAATAGCTCCTGTATACATTTATAAGATCATTTTACCAACTGGGTCAGTTTATAACTCTGTTTTAATTGAACGTGAAAAAAACATTCTGAAGAAAACTGTTGTATTTTTTCGAGGAAGCTCTTAATTAACGAGCAGTGAAATTTTCAACGGAAATGCATCGCTAGAAACGTGCGCTTTCGCTTATTTTTGTAGTTTTTTTTTTTTTTCATTGAAATTCAGCAATTTAGTTTGTATGTATCGATCCCGTGCGATATTCCGGTTAAACAAATATTCAAGCGAAATCGTGAAGAGCTAAATATTTGTCAGAGTAATGAAATCGTTCTTCGACATCGATCACAAATACTCGAACAATTCATAGTTACAAAAAACACTGTTCCATCCGTTCCGCTTTTTGACATTATCCATTATGTTCTCCTTTTATTCCAAGCTGTTAAATCTAAATGGATTCCTTGCATTCGCTTTGGATCATTTCCCTATCTGTTAATTATTATTTCATTTTAATTTAAGTCATTATAATTTCCACTGCGAATTTTACACAGCTATGAACAGAGCAGGGAAAATGGAGTCTCGCAAGATTATTAAGAAACTTTTACTATCCCATAAGGATCCGCACTCTAATAATGACAATTGCAATTTTTAAATTCGTTGAATTTAAATTTTTCAATTTGTTTCTATCGTTTGCTCAGTTATGAACGTAAAGAACAGGTACTCATAAAGCATATAAAATACTCAGTCATATCTGTCCACGTACATTATCGAATTCTATATAGCTTACACAATTTTGACTAGATAAATTTTGAAAAATGACCATGATTCTTCTATTAAAGGAAATGAAGTAAGTTGGTAAAAGCATTACAAGATAATATAATTGTTATTTATGATATTGTCAACTGTCCATCACTCAATGTCAAGCTCTTTCCAACGAAACGGATGTATGTAGCAGTCATAGTTAAATATTTCATTATGATTGTACTTAATGTGCAACTTAGGTTGCTTCCGAGATTGAATTTCGATACGTATGAACTGCACATCGATACCCAAATATATCGTAATATTAAATATCGACACGAAGTATCGACATTTAACTGAAAAGGTGTCGATATTTGAGATAACGATACCGTATAGGATATCGCTGCTAAAAATAGCCACCTAAGTATGTATCACCCTCAGGTAGACTCCGTATAAACGAGATGACAATTTCGCATTTCAGATTCACCGTGCCGAAAGTGGCCGTTCCACCGAAATAAATCACGTTCGTTCCGTCGCTCGAACAGGAACGCCAGAACAATCAGAGATCATTTAATAAGCCGAGGTAGGCATGTAATTCCGGTGGCGATATTCAAGAGGACGGACGCATTTAGTGAATAGAACTGACCGTGAGGACGTTCAATAACTATCTCGAAGAGTGCTCGCGTTTTCGAGCGTGTGATTACCGTAGTGAAAATTTTTCGGACATTCCGAACAGGAATCGTCGTTCGGCAACAGAAATTATTCGGAATAGAAACCGCTATTGATGACTCTGTACACTACTATAGTTCAATGATGTACAGATCTGCGTCGATCGCCACGGAAATCCTAATCGTTACTCTATAGCGCACTCTCACCGATCAGAGATTCAACAAATGCGAAGAATTCGGGACGTTGGCCTTGCCGAAGTTTACCGAGTGCGTCGCGATAAAGGGACTGAATAACGTGATCTCGGCGAGTGTGTTCTCCCGTAGAAAGTGTGTGAATTCTACCGAGCAAATTCCCGGGAAGCTTGGCGTGGAAGAAAATGAAGACCGGTGGTTGCTACGTGTTTCCTTAAAACTAACTTCACTAGGGTAGCTGCTGCCCGCGAAGGTTGTCAGTGTAATCCCTTCCGGAGCCGATCGGAAAGACCGTTTTCCTCTGTGCCGGAAGCCGAGATTACGGAAGCATCGAGTGGAAGAGAATAGAAGAGAGAACTGAGGGAGAGGGAGATAGAAGAGAGAGAGAGAGAGAGAGATAGAAGAGAACCGATCGCGAAAAGGTGAGTACGTGTCGATAACAATAATCGTAGGATAAATTAATGTTGCGCGACGCGCGACGAAGAGGATGGGGGTGGTCGCGGGGGACAAGCATTTATTAGCTCCTCCTATGTGATTCGATAATGCTGATTTACATATTTCCCGATAATGTCCCGGCATATTTCGACGTGTGCCGTGAGCGCCGGCAGAGTTGTAATCGCGTGTGTAATTCTTGTCCGTGGGTACGCGCGATCGAGCTTATAATGGCCGGGGTATTAACGAAAATCCGTCTTAAATCTCTTGTAAATTAAATCTTCGATGATGCTGCCGACGCGGAGTGGAGGTTGGAGAGGCGTCATCGTTGCCCGCCACCCACGCGATATCGATGCGCGTGATAACCGGGCTAATTCGCTTTTCTCTGGGATAATAGGGGGAGGAGGGCTTTATCGAGGCCCGAAGTGTATCTTAAGTTTCTCGAAGCTCGCGTACATTATCGACACGTTCTACCATCGCCGCCGGTATTGGGGTAATTTACCCTTGTGGGATTTAATGACGCGGCTACACCGTTCAAACTTCATTCTTATCTGTTTTATTACTTTGCCCGGGATGCGCCTCGTCCCGCTTCTTTTCCGTTTCTATTAACATTCTGACATCCATCGAGCTCGAACTTCCGAGTGTGATTGATACGGTTGATGCGTTCCTTGGAAATTTTTAAGACCTTTATCTGTAACAATCTCGAAAAGAATAATTTGTTCTATGTGGTAATTGAGAAATTTCAATCCAATTTGGAGATTGTTCTGTTTTATTTTTAAAATTCTTTCGTATTAATTTGATACATTTCTCATCCTATTAGAATTCTATTAGATCGTATGAAATTGCATTCAATTATAGAAACTGTACTAATTGCAGTAAATCATATTGTATCAGATTATTTTAGATCATATTAGATTGTTTTGAATTATGTAAGGTTATGTTAAATTGTATTACATTGTTTTAAATTATATTAGTTTATGTTAAATTATACTGAACTGTTTAAAATTGCATCAGGTTATTATTAAATCACATTAAACTATGTCCGATTATATTGGAGAGCCATGTTTTCGCAAATGTTATCATATAGTTGCTTTAAACTCAACCGAATACTTGTGATATTTGGATAATTGAGAATTATGATATTAAAAACACGTATAATCGAGGTTCTTCTTTCATTTGTACGTTATACAGCTCGTTCAATTAGTTACAAACGAAATAATCACACTTTAAATTCATTCGTTTTTTATCTTAAGTTTCGAAAGGAAACCTTTGTAGAGATAGTTATTAACCTTTTCGTAATATCGATCTTCCGTCACTGTGTCAATGTAACGACAAATTATACATTAAGTTGGGAAAATGAGGGACAGTTGAGTTTTAACAATGAAACTGTAAATCTGAGACTTTCATGTCACGTTATCTAATATTTCCACTACCATTGGAAGAAGTAAACATATTCATTCGTATATGTTAAGAATTTCTTTATACGAGAAGTAGATTTTATTATTATGTGTCGACTACTTCCGCCATTCGCCAGCAGATGGATTCGTTTCCCGCAACTACCTGAGACCGTCCCGATTTGTATATTTGTATACACCAAAAACCGTCCTTGCCCTTATATATATATATTTTTTTTTTATAATCATACATTATTTTTAACTTATTCAAATTGTTAAAAAGAGGAGTTGTATTTGTATTTAATCTCTGTTCTCGACGTTTGACATTGAAAATTTGCTTCTTTTTTTTTAGTAGAAAGAGCTGCAATCCAGTTAATTTGTATGCTATCAACGCGGCAAAGAAATACGTTTTAGGTAAAGTGTTTATTCGATAAAATAACTAGGCAGTCAATGTTTATGAAATTATCAATTTCCGATAACGAATTTCCAATGAGTGATTTCCAATTGGATCTGATTCTCTCGCCAAAGAGTCTCCATAAATACGAAGCAATACGATCGTTCCGTGAAAGGTTATTTTGATACATGTTTTATTGCGTCACGCAAGGTGCGTTGTGCTTTAACTGCTTTAACACATCTGCGTACTAATAATAACATTAGACACGCTCCTTTTTTTTTTATGTCACCCCCTTCGCAGCTAATTTTAGACAATTGTTTACAACATTTTACTGAATTTCCTCGTTAAACGTTTTAATTTAGATTAACTTTGCTACATTTATAATACACAGAGGATATTATGAAAGCGATATTTATAGCCAGCGACATCAATTTTATGGCCAACGACAGCAATTTTGTAGTTGGTGAAAGTAATTTAATGATACAGAGAATTCAGGATAGTAACAGCGAATGAAATTGATCTTTTTGATTTTTAAAGTTATTCGTTGGGTAATGTCATTTTTTTACATTGTTTTAAACAACGTAAGATTGTAATACAACAATGAATGAAACATAAAATGCTATTACAAAGAATAAACATCAGTGTGTTTATTAAATTTTGCTGTAGTTATCAACTTTTCCATGCTAGTGGTCCCCTGCTTCTGAATAACAAATTATTCAGTAACGAATGATTCTAAATAACACAATATTCTCTATCAAACATAATGTTGAATAACAAAATATTCGTATATAGTCGGGATATTATAATAATGTTTACTTTTAGACTTTTATTTCCTGCAGTAAGAAAACGATCAGAAATATAAATTAAATTAAACACAACATTTGTAAATTTAAAATTATTTACTCAGATCCAAATAATGTAAATGACCGGGTCGATTTCATTCATTAACATTGCAATTGCGATTCTACCGTTCCTGTGAAATTAGGAATTAATGTAAAGACCTCGGGAAGATGATTAATCGAATACCGGTGATTAATCAAATATGAAATGACTGACAATTGATTTTAACATAAAACGCTGCATTACTGATGAGTTAATGCGTCGACTGTTTTAGTAATAAAGCACTTCTTTTTATTATTATTGTAACATTAACCTAACACGATTATTCAAACACATCGGTGAAAACTTACCCGGTATTATTTATTACCATATGATATTATTGGTATTGAAGGTTTAATCAATTTTAAGCGATTGTACATTGTCACATGACTTCGCGAAAAATAAAAATCGATTCAGTGCGGTTTCTTTAACAAACATATCGTAATTATATTATCTATTAACAAAATTATCTTATTTATATTATTAATAAAGTATATAATTGCATTATTAGAAAAATGTATGTATCATGATTACACTGTTAACATTTTGATCACTGCGTCATTCCCACGTGTGTGTGGCAGGATCATTTAAAATACAGTTTTCTTAAATCAATGTTTTTTTGCTTGACCATTATAATTTCTTAATTTTGCTAAGATTCACAAGAGATAATAATGTTAAAGAGTAATTCATGTCACGTGACTGTTTTTCAATGTTAATTCGGACGGATAAAATATTTTAACTTGATGAATTTTTTTGTGGTTCTTCGCGCGGCCGTCGGAGTGTTAATGAAACTCGTTGTCGGAAAACTATCGTTCTTCGAAAAAATGTGCGATGTCGATCGGATGTATCGATTTGAGGAACGAAAACAGGTTTTTTCGGTTGGTCACGCGGAAGCTAACCATAAGACGAGATTCGGTTCCGCATAAGATGGAAACGGGTCAAGGGGGGGGTCTTCAGGTAAGAAAGTTAATTACGGGGCTGTCGCAGCTTGCCGAGGATGTTACGCAAAAACAAGCCACTTTTAAATGATAAATTATCCCGTAATGGCGGCGTATTGTCGTTCTTCGACGGTTCTCCTTTACCGTGGGGCCACCGGCGTCTGTTCCGTCGAGCGATTACGGGCACAGGTGCACAGCCGGTTTCACTGTAATACGTGTCCTCGATGAAGCAGCGCAATTAACATAAATGCTTCGAAATGTTAACGTTGACGCCGATTTATTCGATTGCCCGATCGCAAACAAAAACATTCGCCGATTACCGCGCCCGTTCAATCGAGATTTACGGGCTTTGAGGCGAGGCATTGGGCGCATCTGCTCGTTCGTGGGAATCCACACTGACTTCGAGTTGATTTACTGTTAATTCACTGCCAGATTTTCGGTGGAATTATAATTGCTGCCGCTAGGTCCTCGATATTTTCGTCGGAACAATTACTCATTGTTCCTTCGTTATTTTCCTAACGACTAGACTCTGGATATTAAGTATTTACGACAAAAATTAATCCGCGATATAAAATGCTATAAGGACATTAGGAAAAAATAAAAATATTATTTTCTTTGTTATAATTTATATTTGCCAGTAGTTTCTGTTTCTTCAATTAATGCAGACACATTTCCTTGTGCACAAAGTCTAATAACGAGAAACAAATATTCGTAAACGCCGGAAGCAATGGATGAAACTGTTTTTTTTTTAAGATCATTAGCTATTTGTTTCGAATACGATAATTATTTATTACGATTTCACATCTATTTCTGTTTAAGAGACTTCACAAATTCATTTCAGAAGAATCATATTTACAAATACTCCATTTAATATTTTTGAGAAGGGTACATACTCTTAACAGAATTATAGAAATCATTTGATCGTTTTTCTAACAATCTTAACTCGTTCCAAACAATATATATATATCGTTATTTTTCAGTAATTTAACTCAGATTGTTTAATTTGTGTAATTGATATGTAATCGGTATTAATGAAAATATATTTCATACAATTATGAAGATAATATAACAAATTTGATTCGCCATGAAAATGCGATTTCCAACACGAACACAATGTAAATAGAATAGTATAGTACTATAAAAAAGCATATCTTTAAATTTTAAACAGTTTCAATCGATTGTTGATACCTATCGTGCTGCCATTTCTCTGCCATGCTCGACTCGCCAACTGTTGTCACGAATGCACAGAATCCGCGGTCTAGCCGTACATAAATACATAAAAGTGGCGTTAGTTGCACGACAGCTAACGGATTACAAGCATCGTTCATATTTCTGAAGTTGAAACGTAAAATCACGGACCTGTGAATCAACGCCGTGCTTTATCTCGAACGGGAGTTCGCGAACGATACGCTAATCCACCGCGCACTCTGGCGACTTTGTTCGCGCAGAACGACTTTCTTCTACACCTTGAATAATGATCTGGAAAAACAGTTTCGCTGGCCGAGATAAGTTTCTAACGCGGCGTAATTTCCGCGGAGACATTTTGTCCCATCGTCGACTCTGTTTTACGTTTCGACGGCGCGCTGCTCAGTCTCAGATAGCGGTGTTCCGAAATTGTGCATTCGCGAACACGAGACCGAGCAGCTCATATTGTACGATGGATGCGCCTCGGAGAAATTTCCTGGTGTGTCTGTCTGTATGGAAGCGAAAGCAGCGGCTGTAAAGCGCGGGGGGTGGAGAGGCCGCGAGAGAACGTCTACTTAATGGAACTGCTATCGTTTCAAACTATTCGCGATAAGGCTACTCTGAAAGCTCCGTACCCATTGGTTTTCTCCCCGGAACTCCTCTCTGACGTCTAATACCACGAATATTAGAGAACCTACTTCGACAATAAGCGTCTTGCGACATTAGGGTTTCTACTTGTGTTGCCGCCATCGCTCGGTTTCCTGTTGCTCCGCAGTCCTCGCACACTTTTGATACAGCCCCTGGCAATCAGTATTTGTCCAGAAAACGAATTAATTAGAACAAACGAGACTATTTATATCGAAAATGCTACGATATAAATATAAGAGATTTGGCACTTTTGAATTGGACATATATTGAATAATTACGCGACGGATAATTAAGACCTTAATTTATTTTCTTGAAAAATTCAGTGAACAAAGAAAAAAGATACTTGATAAAAAGTATTTGACATACATGTATACACCTTTACGAGTGTATCAACTTATTTTCGTTAAATTTTATCCTTCGTCACTCTTTTCTTTATCCCCCAGGCTCGCTCCGAAAATTTGGAACATGATCTGTCCTTCTGTTATTAACGTAATTAACGAAATTAAAGAAAAGATTGGCATTCAATAAATATAAATTATCTGTCTCGCATAGGGATTTATTAGCGACAAACAAGTGCTAATCATCGTTGCTGTCAAATAAATCGTATTGCAAGGGGTGGAGAAAAATATTTTTTTAAATTATAAATATACTTTGAAACACAATTCAAAAATCCAAATTCGGGACCATTACGAAATGTTTCCCTCTCAGGAAATAAAATATATTTTGATTAATAATAACTAAGTGACTTTAAAAGTCCTATGAAGGGTGAATCGCCATTTTTTCCCAAGCGGTTCCCGCCAATTCGGACCAACATGGCGACTATAAACACTTAGCTCCAGTGACAGTAGTCACGAGGAAGAATACAAGACAGAACTCGGTGTTTCTTACACATCATTCTTGACATTTGCTAATGTCGGGTTCAAATACATGCCGTGTAACTTTAATCCAATTTGAATCAAGGCAAAATACGATAATGGACAAGCTGACAATATAGCTATTTTACGAATTTTACGTATTTCTCCATGTTCGCACCACAACGGTTTCTGAGGTTAGGGTGCAGCCATTAAAAGTCGAAATTTGAATCCCAATGTTTTGTACTTTAGGTTAACAACTGCTCTCAATTATATATTCCGAATGAGCGTGCAAGAAAACGCAGTCGTAAGGTATTTTTTCCTACCTTACATGTCACCGATTCGGAAGATTCAGCAAAATCGTCCACGATGTAGCATCCACGTTTCACAATATTTTGAGCACTACTAATTAAAAATGGCGATGCCAGATGTCGTAACGCGCACCGATCTCCAGATTTGTTCGTTGTGTCTCGCGGCATTCGAAGATAATTTGAGTCTCGATAAAAATATAATCCGCGAAAATAACTGCTACAGCTCCGACAAACGTTCTTTGTTTTTAAGGTTCCAGTTTAAATACGCGCGTTTAAATATTCACGTTTTGACTAACGTTGTTTAGACACGCGCATACGCGGCACTTTAGTCGACCAATCCGCACCACGAGTGTCACGCAATTGTTACAGTACGTTTACAAGAGCTGCCCGTGATAATGACCGTTTTACTGTTCGTTAAAGTCGCGTCGATCGTGTAGAACGCGTTTAGGACGCAGTTTGTTGTCGAAGCTTCGCGAACAATGTTTAGTTACGGTCTCGCGTCGCGACAGTTTCGAAGGTACATTTATGTCCGTACGGGTTTCCAGGTCGTGCGTTCAAAACATCCGTTCCTTAGACGAGGAACGCACGTCGGCGAATTTCAGTGGAATTCCGGGTCCAACCGGTGATCTTTCAGAAGTGATATATTATAACTTCATCGCAGTGAAAGCCTCGATCGCTCATAATCTGTAACGCGCGTTCGCAGAGCCGCCTTTTGGCGGGACGCCATTTTAAGTCGCCGTCCGATTGTGTGTTCGGTTGTCTCGCGACGCGATCGACGCGGAAGTTGTTTCGTTAACGTCTCGTAAAACAATTGATACACCAATTTTAATTATGGTGTTCGATGTAGTAGACCCGTGTCTAACCTCTGTTAGATTTTCGCGAAGAGCGTGCCGGTTTTTCGCGCAAATAGTGATGAGCGGGGTTAGATATGTGACAAAATGCTGACTAGGGTGTCGCCGCGGGCATCTAAATCACAGGTATGTTAATTTTGTTTAAACTGTTTGTTTATTTGAAAAGAAAAGAAATCGTATCGTAAATCCAAGGAAGTTTCTTGAATCACAGAATCTCTCGGGCAAAATTCTTAATGTTTAACGACACGGTGACGAACCATTCGCTGTCTT
Source organism: Augochlora pura (assembly GCF_028453695.1). Classification (NCBI taxonomy): domain Eukaryota; kingdom Metazoa; phylum Arthropoda; class Insecta; order Hymenoptera; family Halictidae; genus Augochlora; species Augochlora pura. Next base: position 9,331,955 of record NC_135777.1, read on the forward strand.
CAAACTCTCCCTTTTCGTCTGAACCGTCAAGGTATTAACACTTGATATTTGACAGCTGAAAGATCCAACATATTCGTTATCCATTGTGCACCCCTCGCCAGGCTATTTAGCCTCGGCCAATCAGCTTTCGGTCCACAAAAGACTTATCAAAAATTTGTCAAGGTTAACACGTTCCGTGCCGTTTAATCGACTCTTCATTCTGGTCAAGTTTTTTGTTAAGTTATTTGTTATTTATTAAGTATTGTCAATATGAATATGAAGCAGACTTATTATGGATCCATTCTTTTCGTGGAAATTAAGTCTTCGATTCTAAAGTTAATCTAAACTTAGGCTTGTACCACCAGTGGTACACGTGGCACGGAATGTGTTAACCATTCCAGAGTTCGACCAACCTCTCCTAAACTTTGTTTAAAAATTCATTGCTAATGTATGCTTGCATGCCTTTCAGATGGCATTGCATGCCACTTTTACCGAGAAGGTTGTATAATTTATAACGCGAATTAGTCTATCGTAAAACTTACAATAATTGTTTTGAGAACCCAATACTTTGTCAGTGCTACTACCGTGGCTGTTGCAGTGTGTGTCTATTAATACAGTGTCTGTGAAAGTTATGAAATTGAAATGTTTCACCGACAATTGCAAAATATGGGTCGGCTTATATTCTGTTCTAGATTTATCAGAAAATGTGATATCTACACTGCGGACATGTATGTAAAATATGAATTACTAGGAATTTTTTTAGAAGATTGTATTCCTACGAATTTCTTCCTTTACTTAACAATTTTAACAACCTCAAACTAATATATTGACATCATTGAACATTTCGAATCTGCTTACTGTTTTGATCGACACATATTTTCGTTACAAATGTATAAAATCTGCCGTTTAGTTATATAGAAATCGTAAATTCTTCAAATCTGTTCCTTGTACTATTGTTTTATCTAAAATAACATTTTACTTTATGTTTCGACTTCATTGATCCAGGTCTCGTTGTCATTCTACAAACTAACGGTGGAATCGTATCAATATTTGTACACAAGGTGTGCGGTAGAATTTTGTAAACGTCAGGTTCGAAAGCAATGCCGCACTATTAACTCAATTGTCCACGGGTTTCGGTTGAATGCAATTCCGCAGAGATGTGAAACGGCCGATTGTTTAATTAAACGGCTCTACGGGGACAGGTCCGCGCGGACAGAAAAGAATTCGCGTGAAACGGTACCGAGCTGAGATGCGATTCATCACTTTGAAGATACGACTGCCAGAGACAGTCCGGGACCTAATAAGATAAAGCACTCGCCAGAGAGAAGTATGTGCATTCGCGTCTTTGTTCCATAGCCGCCTGTTAAGTGGCAATCAATTTACGATTATTGGACGTTTCCCGCGTTTCACGTGATCGAGTGTACCTCTAAATCATCTCCGTCCCCACAGTTTTTCACTTTTCAGCCCGTCGAGCCATGTTCTCAACGGGGCGTAAATTGTCAAGTTAACGTACAACTATTAGCTCGCAGCACGGCCTTCACATATTTATATATTTTTTTTTTTTCTGAAAAGAGTTCGAGGAACTTTGCTCTCTGTTCATTAACGTTTGCTGTCGGTCATATCGAGGACCTAGGCGTGACTGATACGTGTTGCCTTACAAAAATCACAACAGCGTGTGCCCGAATAGAGGTATATATTCAGCAGTTTTTAATGGAAACAGCATTCTTATGATTTCAAGCATCGTAAAATAAGAAATGTGAAATTGTTCATTTAACCAGCGACGATAAGCTTAGCGTTCACAGCGTTCGTCAAAATGCACTGGTAATATTCTGTAATTATAATACTTTTAACGTGATTTTTATTTAACAATTTACAAAATGTTTTCATCAACTTGTTTACTTCGATATCATCATTAGTTTTGGAATAGCAAGTATCGTGTTTTGTGTCCTTTTTTCAATGTTTTTCTTCCTACGTTTTACTTAGATTCGCTTCAATTGCTTGATGTTTAGCACTTGTAATTTTGTTGGCAAAACCGACTTTCTGTATGCAATAACAAAGCGTTATATAAAAATGTTTATGCCCATACAATAACTCACGTTAATATTCGGATACCTTTTTAAACGTATTATATTTTCTACAAGTAGTCTAAACGACCTGAATTTTTTTTACCATAGAGGAACCAGTCTACTAGATAATTAAATTAAAATGTCTTTTTAAAATTTTTCTATTACTCCGAATGAACAAAGAAATCAAATACTCTCCTTTCTTAACTTTTTTATCTGAGCCTATAACGAAAATTTAAAAATGCGTTTCGTATATCTTGGTAATTTGTATGTAGCTAGAGCGCATCATCTAACTAAAAATTTCAAATCGTTTAGTCTAGTTTTAAAGAAGTTATTGCATTTCAAAGAATGTCCAAATAATAATAATGGCGGTCACTATACATTCACGTCTACAGCAGATTTCTCGTCAAAAGTATTAGTCCATGTCCCTTGAGCCTTCGACAATTCAATTAAACATTTTCAAGAAAGACCATGTCGCAATTCTTCGAAAAGAAGAACGGCAAAGCTCAGCTGACTCTTTTAGTTTCGCTGTTAATACCCAAAGGGTCCATTGGAGATACAACCTAACGTTTCCAATCGAGCAGACAGGTTCCGTCCGTGGAAACTCCGGGGGCAATAGCTGCGTATCCAGAACATTGTCTCTTGTAGAAAGGTCTTGACAATTGGACGTCCACGTAACGGGTGAGCAGCACTTTATCAGGCTTAGGGAATTCGGAAAACTGGGCGAAAACACGGCGACGAATTTACAGCGATGAAATTCGGCCGGCGGGACGCGATTCAACTTCACCCTTGAAGATCCTCCTGGGGTTAACAATTTCCTCGGCAACGAATTCATGGTGCCATGTTCCTTCCGCGAGTGAATCCTGCCGACAGGCTGCGGGATTTCCTCTAGTCTGATTTACATTCGACCAGCTTAATTGGAGAAACGGGAGCGTTACCAGTCTCTGCTAGTCTACACTAAATTCCAATCAGCCGCGGCGGCGTTCTTGCGCACAATCGCGTGTCGTTCCGATCTTACCGGTGTGGCGCAGGCCTTGATTAATCATTCCCCCGACTTCCGGAAAGGTATCATGCGAGTAGTCCTTCTTTCGATTTTTCCGTGGCGATTTCGTTCCGCGAACCTTTCTTCGTGGCTCGGTTTCATGCCGTGGTTACAACACCATTTTCAGTCGCAGTTCAAACGCTTCGTTATGCTTATTATCATCTAGAACGAATGCCGATGATATCAGGGCAGGACTAGCGAAAATTTCGAATAATTTCATAGAAACTAGTATAAACATTGAAATATTATTTAATTAAACGTTTACATTACGAGGAAATACTATATACTATTTATTTGTGATAATGTTACAAAAAATAGGATAACTATAATATGAAATGAAAAAACATACAAGAACATGCAGATACACGCGCTACAAATTTAATTTATTATGTATTGGACATATATGTTTAAATGTATGCGAAATCATCGATCCATTAATACACGAAAACAATGGAAAGTGAAGTGATAGTTAAAGAGAAACCTGTGCTGAAACATGCTGACGAACGTCGAGAATCCTTCTTGTTAATATTTACGCAACGAAATAACCGTAAAATAGAGAAATAAATAATTTTTTTGTCATCGAAGAAACGATTACCGTCGAAAAACTTGGAGTCCATCGTATCTGCGAAGACGATAGCGTGGAGTTGATATTTGTAAATAGGATTATAAATAACACGCATCAGGCGTCGTTGGCGCCGATGGAAAGTTGATCGAGTTCCCGGCTCTAATGAGCGTTAGTAAGTAAGTAAGTGCGATCTCCATCATGACGAGGGTACGAAGGCGACGCCCGACGTGGCGGCTTTCCGATAAAAATAACCAGCTCCGCAAACTGTGACCGATAAAACTGAATTATGCGGCAGGCGTAACGGTGGAATCACGTGGACTCGGTGGTTCCGTGGGGGGGTTGGTATGTAACCTGGATGAATGATACATTCGAATTAATGAAGATCGCTTGAATTTGAGTGCTGCGTACGGTCGAGGGGACAGGCGGCGGGGCGGCGGCTTCGCTTTGATGCTGCGTCGCAAAGCCGTCAGAAGGGAGAAATAGGAGCGCAATGTTTTTCAAAGAGCACCCTCTTTTTCTTTCTCCCTGCGTCGCCTCGTCGTGCCAGTGTTCCATAAGAAAACAAAGGTCGGGGAACAGACCCGCGCGTGACCCGTAATCGTTCCGCGGCGTATTTGATTGGAGGATAAACAGCGTAAATATTTAATAGCTTCGGTGAATGTCGATTATCTTTCGGTCGTGAGAGATCTAATTACGGTGTTCGACGGTTTTTTCATTTCATTGGATCGATGAGTGCCTATTAAATTGCTTAGGTTCGACCTACCGACAAAAATATAGTTGATCACGCTCAGAACGATTTATAATTCCATTTATCAATATTTTTGTTCAATTCAATTATCAACATATTTAGGAAAATATTCGAACCGTATATTTTCATGTGTTGAAAAGATTTTGTTTCAACAGTGGTCGTAATGCTGTCCTATCTTGCACAATAGAGTGACGTGAACTCGGAATAATTACCATTCGAATAATTTATTCGAATAACTTATTGGAATAATTTTGCAATCTCTATTCGAATTCTTCGCCCGATTAAAACACGAAGAATTGTTCGAATAAGCAGCTAGAATAACTTGTTACTAGGATAATGAACAATTGTTATCCGAATAAAATGTTCGACCAAGGAGAATTCTTTCAGATAATTACGTTAGATAAATATTTATTCGATACGATTCGGATAATGCTCAACTCTGGTTGAAATACGCGTTGACCGGCGGGCCGTCGTCGGTGACAGTAAAATGAATTGCGTTATTACTGTGAACGGAGCACAGCGAACCGTTCTAATTCGATAATTGTAATGAATAATCGTTCGTACGGAAGAACCGAATGCTTGTGTGTACAATGCATTAACAGGCGTGTGCGCAAGGTTATGCGATTCGATTCATCAAATATTTCTCATTCATCGGAGGCCGGCGGTTGACAGCGGAGGTTCGTTTCCAAATGTCGCGAAATTATTTTCGATCAATGTTCTCGGACAATGCGAGGACCTTGGGACACAGGATAATGCGGAGATTATTCTGTGTACAGGACACTGTTCATTTAGGTTTCTAGGCAATTGGAGATGAATGCGAAGCCGGAACATGATGGTTGATACAATCGGATACGCGGAAACCATGCACAGGGCGCGCGCGCGCGCGCAGGAATAAATACTGGGTGTACGAAAGCGAACACAAAATAAATTATTCTTTACCATTTCATCGCATGAGGTTTTATTTCGCCAAAAGGGGATCAATGCTTGTACATGGAACAATCGCATTGGTATTTACGAGCCGCGTAATAGCGTTGCCTCATGCTTTTTTTTTTTTTAACAGATTGAAACGATCATTTTACGTATTGACAAAAGGTATACGTTCCCTTTGCTGAAAACAGGGACTATTAAACAATTTTTCGACTTTCAATAACGCGCGTAGTCACGTACATTGAAAGTTGAACAAAATATGTGCAGGTATCTCTGTAACAAATTCCCAGGAATTGGTTTATTTAATACATAATTTATTTAATATAGAAAAATATAATAATATTTAGATTGCTTTTTTTATTACCACCATTTGTAATAAAGTTTTCGTATAACGCGAGAATTAAGTATGAAAATTATCTCTTGAGTTAAAAAAAGCCGACTTATTCGTGAAAGCGATTAGTTCGCTTTTTTCAAAATCACATTATTTATTACGACGTAGAAATATATTTTCGTGTAATCCAGAAAAGTTTATCCGGTGAGATATGCGAACAACAACACAGAATTATTAATGTTGCGAGATCCAGCCGCGCGCATGTGCCTACAAAGCGGAGGCATATTGTAGCGTTAGAAAAACAGTGGTAAACAAACATAAAACGAATAGAAAATGTTAAATACGTTCTGGATTGCGTGAGAGTAGTGCATGCATCTTCATTCTGTGGCAGGTTGCACAGCTAGACTGTCAGACACCTGCAACTGTCACCTCCACTAGCTCGTATTTTTGTGAAATACCAGATGTTTCATTTACAGTACGATCTGCAACTATACTGTGGAAAAGGTATAAAATAAAATTTTGTCGCACACGGCCTCAGTTTAAAAAATCACAGTTTTCATCATACTTCCTCGCATGAGAAAACTGATTTGTTATTTTAGAAGATGTCTTTTTTCTTTTATATGCCACGACTTATCTTATCGAGTGTGACAATTCTATTTGTTTATGCGTCTAACCATTAGGCTGTGTAAAAGGTTTTTAATGGAACCTTTGAAATAGATCTTAGACCTGACTTTCTTCTTAATGATATTTATTTTAGACGATCTACTCAGTTGCTTTTTATTCAACTTTCTTTCTCGACAACCTCTTTTTGTCATCGTTGTTTTTATCTTTTGTTGTTGTCTTCATACTTTCTCAATCGTTATCTTGTAAAATACTAACAGGAGTATATATTGAAAAAGTTGTTCTGTCAAATAGTGTTCGTTGCCCAGAAGCAGGTTGTTTCGACCGAAGTGCATGGGGGATATTCTGCTTGCTACCCTTCTAGTCTCCACTTGTCTGTAATCTCCCGAAACCTACTTCTATCGGCAAACGAGAAGACCCACAAGCTAATCGTCGCGAGGAGCATGGAAGATTGGTCGCCCGCACCACCTAATCACATCCCGTGTTCAGCGCATAACTTAGTCAATAATAATCAAAAGTCTGGAATCAAAATAAATTGGAAGCGGCTAGGTGGAGCGAGGGAACGATTCTCCTTGCCCCTCCTTGCATTTAGTTAATTCGTAGCGTTTCATTTTCTCGTTTTCCGATATTACCTTCAGGTTCTTAACATTGTACGTTAACATAGCCGTAAGATGTCAGTAAAATTTCTACAACTCGAATGATATCGCTACAAGCTGTAGATATGAAAGTGACACAGCACGATCGAAGCATGATAATTTTCACTTATGCTTCCTAAATATTGATCACATATTTAAGGCATGCATGATTTATCCGCGTGCACACACGATTATTTCGATGACACGCGGTTCCCGGTGATTCTTTCAAATGACAGGGATGATGAAATTGATTGATGTAAATGTAAGAAAACTATTTGTTAAGGTGCGCGCGGTGTCGTCCGAAATTGACTCGGCTTCGCGGTTGTAAGGCGCGAAGTTTTCCTGTATAGAATATACGGCACTCGACGCGGCACGGTAGTTTGACGATTTAACGAGGAACTACCTAGATATATTTAAGATATTGTTGCGTGTGTTCTCCCGGAGTTTCCTTGTGAGACTTTCGTTCGTATGTTAGCGGTGCGCCGAAGTATTGAGACCGATGTGTCTCCTTGAAGGTTTTGAAGAAGAGTGTCTGTTTTCGAATCGTTCGATCCTCGAACTCGGGATTCGTCTGGGGGTGTGGGCGTTTCTGCCTTTTGGGGGTTTCCTCGAGAATTGCATTTCGGTATGATAGAAGGGCACTGATTGGCCTTTGCCGATTGTTGTAGAGTACCAATCAGTGCCTTCTTTAACGCGGCGACATCCTCTTGTCGTACTGTGAGCGTGTTTCTTTGTATAGAATTTACAACGCCAAAAAGTGCTATGGGAATCGTCCAGGTCAGCCTACGACGGTTGTGGTACCGTCGCGTACACGGTTCGGGTGACCCTTCGGATTACCCGGTTTATAGCACGTCCCAGCTGTGGGCTTCGAAAATGCAATTAGGCATTTTCGAAGCCTCGTGGAAATAGGCTTGGAACAGTTCTCTTGGAAATCTTTAACTTTATGACACGTAATGGTTATTGAGAAAGGCGGTAATGAAATTAACATGATTCTGATTGCCAGATGTAGAAAAAGCCTTCTTCTAAAAAATAACCTTCCTCGCGTCCGTGTCATAAACCCCATCGGCAGAAATTCCAGGTGTTTCCGTCTTCGGGACGGAACACTATTTATTATACTAACTAATAACAAAAAAATAGAATTTACAAATGCTATTGATTCTGTGAATACTAGCAGTTGACTGCGATACTGCGAATAACTAACAGAGTAGAGTAATGGATAGGCTAATGAATCTCATGTAAAGTGTAATTTTGTTCTGATCGTTCGTCGAACTCATAATCTCCGAGGTAATCTCGGCGTGGGCGTGTATTAAAACATGGAACAAGCGGATTCGCAGATTACAATATTTCGGAAGAAGTAAGGGAAACGGTCGTCTTGAATTGATTGGTTAAAAGAAAAGCGTATAGTGAGGGAAAGTGACCGCCCCGAACTCATCGTCACCCGCAGGTAGTGCTCGTACCCTCGGGTGAGGCCCGCGAAGGATCCGCGTGTCCCAATGATAGACCGTGACCGACAATGAATCGTAAAAGGGCTTTGTGCGTTAGACAAAACACACTATTGCGAGTCTTGACAAAACATTGAAAGTTTATGGCCAGATGTGGGGTATATTGAAGGCAATAACGAACAATAGGTTAAGCGCCGGCCTTTTAGAGACATTGCCGGCCACGGATGCGTTGAGACTATTTTGAAGATTATGCTATGCGCGTGTTTTTATGACGGTAGTTATTGCTATAAAGAATGAGTTCGTCCTGCAACGGAACAGGGTGTATAGAATGGTAATGACGGTTGTAAAGACTAGTTCCGTCCTGTAACGGAACATATGATAAGCATGTAAAAGAATCATATAATATAACGTAAATATAAAGAAAATATGTGTATAGTACTTAGTAATTATAAATAATCATGTATTCATCAGAAGAATCCGAAGTTCATGCTTTAGGGATAAGTTAGAAGATAAGAGCGTTGGCTCTTGCATCTTGTGTTGGGGCGTCACGGCGTCGATCAGTAATAGCGACGAAGTATGACGATATAGGTGTGGACTGTATAAAATGTAGGCTTGGAATTTCACTCACTTTTTTATTTAGCCTACTATAATACACTTTGCTCTCAGGTTTAGGATTCTACTCTATTCGATTCTATATTCTATTTGATTCTATGGTCTACTCGATTCTACAGTCTAATTGATTCTATAGTTTTGATGTCGTACGAGCTTTTACGAAAGCTCGGTCGCAGGAGGAATTTGGTGGAAGTGGAAAAAATGTCTAAAGTGGGGAGCGGAAGAAACTCTGTGGTAGGGGGTGGTTTCGCAACGTTTGACAGGGATTTCCTCCAGGTCTGACTGTACCGTGAAAGTAGCTGCTCGCGGAATGGTCGCGAGCCTGCCTTGGGCCTTCAGGCCTCTGTCCGCGGAGCCCCTTTGGAAATCCCCGAGTTTTATGATGCCAGCGTTCGCTATTGAGACCGAGAACAAGAGATTGTAAACCGATTACCATGCGTCGCGCGAAATATTAAAATTACTTGATGGTTCGGTTCCTCAAAAATAGCCTTTTACCATTACTAGCATCATAAACTATAAATTGTCTTCATTGTTTGAAGATCGTCCTTGGGGCCCTATGCCCAGGACTCAACATCTTGTAATTGTTGCATCTGTCTCGAAGGGAATCGAGAGGCGTTGTTTGTTTATAATCGGCAGGACTCGAGTTATTGGTACGTGGAAATTGGTGCCATTAGAAGGGGGTCATTTTTGCTGTTGAGGGAAACGCGTTTACCTTATTTCTGCGAGAGTGTTAACATGAAAGACTTGACGGAAATCCTGTACCTTTCTCAGCAGTCTTCTTCCGAGCAACAGACAGTATGTATGCTTTTTCGTTTCAGTTTAGTTTAGTACTTTTTCACGAGACTCTGTAGCTTTCGGCGTTTTTTTTATTCTTTTAAAAGCAAAATCCAGATGTCGTTTCAGTTACAGTGATGTATGCTCCACTTTTTCCTCCCAGTTTCGCTTTTCACGCTATTTTTTTATTGTCTTTTTCAGTGATATGTTCTTCTTTTTTTAGTTTCACGAAATCCGATACTGTTATGGTTGTTAGAGAAATTTTTGTAGATAGTTCGGAAGTTCCTATAGAGATTCGAACCCAGGTCTTCTATATTTATAGCTCATCAGGCTCATAATTCAGTTTCTTGTATTAGACTATAGATTTTGATTGAAAATAAAAATTATCCAAGATAATTACACGCAACGTATGGTCTGATGAAAATTTCTTTCTTCTCGATGAAATCCATTCTCCTCAGTATTCTCGAACTCTAATAGCATTACAGTTTTGCATTTGATCCAGCCATTTTTCTTAAAAACGTATAAAATCCGCGGTACACTTACGTTCTCTCGATTCGTACATGTATAAGTATGTTTCACAAAAATCACAAGATCTTACAGCATTACATATATCAATCTACGAATTCTTCCAAGAATGCAGTGTAATCTGTGAATTTTATGTACGCGACTACATTTCTCATAATTATACTTAATATAATATCATACCTTTTTTAACCCGCAGATTATTATTTATTTATGGTACATACAAGTACAAAAAAGAACGCGTATTTTGATAAAAATTATTATCATGTTCACCGTAAAGAACCTTTTACCGGACGGTATAAATTTCCTTGCTTAAAAATTCCAAAAACGATGAATCAGAACGAAGATTCCCAGACCAGGCATCGGTAACTATAAAACTAATCCAGTGCCGCAATCCCGTGATTCTCAATTCCCGATCATCCTAAGGATCATCCCCAAAAAAGGTGACCACCTGTAGTCGGCCGCTCGTCACGCGTCGCTATACTTAATCCCAAAAGCTTTTTCAATCGAGTAATCTTCTCGCAGTTCGATCGATTCCGCGATTTTACGCGTCATGAGAGATTAATTCTAATTGTCCTGCAAGTCTCCTCTCGATTTGTTCCGGCGATGGTACGCTCGATGATTGTCCGGGCTGCTTATTATTTCATGGAATCGGCTTAGCGATTGTCGGTATACGACCGTGTTACAGAGTGTTTACGAACGTTTGATTTTCGATCACGTGGAATTCGTTTCAATGCGCGAAAATGATTTCGGATTGTTCGCGTCGGCTTTCTTCGGCGTTCTGTCGCGAAATTTCGGCAAATATCGCGACGGCGAAAGCGACGAGAAGATACGTCAAAATCAAGGAACTGTCTTCTTTTGTAATTTATTTATTTACTGTCGCAGTTGCATAATAGCAAACAGCGACCACTTGTGGAGTTACAATTGTAAGATTACACATGAATGTAATATACACTATGGTTTATATATTAGATTATCTGTATTAAACACCATGGCTTCAACGTTATCGTCTTAATCTAGTACGAACATTTTTTAATCGGGATTTAAATTGTGATTTATCCGTTTTTCGCTTGTTTTTCAACATTTCATCTTCAACTGTAAAACAAACATCCTCGCAGTACCTGATTTTTATCGGAAGTTGTTCAATTTTTACGCAACTTCGTCACTTTGACCCATTGCGTGCCATAAACGTGCGTAAACGCCGGGCATTCGAGGTGGAACATTTTGCCGAGTATACTGTCAAACTTGTCAACGCTCGCTACAACATGGCCATGCTTTTTTCTCCGCAGAATTTCGAATGTCACAGGACAAATATCTCGTTATTGGTAAATTATTGGCCGACTTCCAAGCGGTACGGTACACTTTACATCCCGGATTGTACCTTGGATCCCGGGTTTTAAGTGACAGACTGCGCACCGAGGATATTAGATTTTCGATGCTGAATCCTAAATTTTCTGTCCTCTACTGTGGATATTGGATTCTACTGGCTGCTACGCCGACTGTTCTGTATAATTCCTCCGCCACTTGCAGCTATGCAACAGAGAACGTTATTAATCAATTACTCGCGCACACGATCGGAGATATATCGTAAATATTTATCATAATGTATTCGAAATGATTAGTTAATTCGTGTAAATAGCTTTGCTTTTGTTGTTTCATAATGTTTCATAATCCATCCGACTTTTCTGTTTTATAATTAGACTGTGGATTTTATGCATTTACGCCAGAAATGTGTAACCGAAATACAGAACAGTGAAGTCATTCGAAGAATTTAAAAATTCTGTTACTTTGCGACGATGTTACTCTTCGAAAACAGTTAACCGATTGAGAAGCGTAATTAAAATTGAAAAATTAATTATTAAAATATTTATAATTAATAATTTAGTAATTAAAATAAGACACGGATATCTATACATTTTTTTAATATTATCATTGTTCGTGTAAAATTTCCGTAAAATTCGCAGTCTAATAGTCCACTCGCGGTCGCTGTTTTCATAATTTTTAATTATATCGATTATAAGTGTAGAGTACCACCTCTCACACGAGACGATATTGTCAAACAATGAGGCATAGCCGCTCCAACATTACCACTAGCCACTGTGACACTGTTTGGATCGTCTCCAAGATTGGCGATGTTGTTTTTGATCCATTCTAAACCAGCAATCACATCTTTTACGCCCTGGTTGCCAGGTGCAACATTGTGTTGTAAATTCAAGAGCCCTTCGAAATGTCAATACGATTCTCGCCAATTATTAATCTGAGTTGAATCGTTATTAAGCTAGTTTGCAAAATAAAATAAAATAAAATATTTATACATCAATTTATAAAATTCAATATCAATGTAATAAAAGATTTAGTAAGTAATCATGCTAATTGTAAGAAGGAAGCAGGAATACCTTTCGATAATTATTTTACGAGAATAATTCTACAAACTAACCGAAAATACACAATATGTAGTTCAGTGTACCGACGACAACGTCTTACGTAAGTAAATTATCAGACCTGAAGACTGCGTAGCTACCGGATCCTTCTATCAATGCACCGTAGCGCAACCACACCATGACTGGTTTACATCCACTCAGTGAATTAGTATAAACGTTAAGATACGGACAATCCTCGTCACCGACGATACAATGCTACCATGTTTCTTGTATGCATGCTGTGCCGGCACTTTCAGAAACCTGGTTGGGGATCTTAACCTTTTAGATACTACGCGCCACTATAGTGGCTTTCGCGAATGGCTCGTGCTTTACTCAATTGTTTTATTATTTATTAAAGCAAACAATTGAAGTGAAAGTGTGTATATACAATATATTAAGAAAAGAATATATGTTATTAGTACTATATGAACCGTTCAGTGCACACATCGACTAACTCCATAAAACAAAAAGTCGAGAAACGCGATGAAATGATGTACATTGATTTTTAAAATTCCTGTTATAACATAGATTCACATATATAATGTAGAATGAATAAATACAGATATAGCTTTCATTTAACGTATAATTTAATGTATAAAATTAATATTATTTAATGTATAAAATTAACAAGAAAGAATAGCCAAAAAAAAAATTTGCCGTTTAATGGTGTTAATCTTTATTATTCAGGAAAGTTATTATAAATATAAAAAGTTATGACTATACCAAGTGCTTTGACACTTAAATTTAAGATTTTTCAAAAAGAGGAGTTAATCGATGTGTGCACTGGACGGCTCATATATAGATATCCGGAAAAAATATATATTAAGAGAAAATCGTAATTTAGTTACGAAAAACTTTATTTGCGCAAAATCCTGCCGTATCTAAAAGGTTAAGGTATAATAACGCAAATCGAACTGCCGACAAAATTTGCCCATTACATAAAAGAAATAAGACACTATCAAGTAGATCCCTTTTTCATAATACTTTCTATGGTTCCCATGGTTATCCGTGGGTTTTATACAGAGAACTTTACTTCTGATTACTGTCTAATAATAGACATTTTTTAAAATAAAAACAATGATAATTCTATTATTATTGTACGAAAAATAAAACGATGACTCATAGAAGTATATTAAATTCAATGATTTCCAATTTCAAAGTACAACTGAATTTGGCGAACATTGCCTTAAATTGAAGTTCAGCAATAGGAGGGGCGGCGAGAGGTATCTTATGGAAAGCGATGTACGGGGTGGTCAGGACACCGTCGTGGAGAGCACCCCGTAGTTTCCCTCGCTTAATTGTAGTTATTGTCTTCTCCATCACTAATGTTATTAACTCGGAGAACGGTGTTCTATAGTTGGAGCGTCGTTTGCCTGATTAATGATAAGAAGCAATTGTGTATAATCGCGAAGATTAAAGCTGCGTTATGAGTTATTATCTTCTAGATTTCATTTAATTTATGACTTTTATATCTGTAGGCCTTGGCTAGGATTACATTTAAAAATTACAGGGATGAAGATTCTATTTGACACTATCGAATAAATATTCAAACGTATAAAGATTTATCTAAAGGATAAGAGATTCATGTATCGGATAAGGGATGATTCGAATAAGATACTTTATTTGAATCAGACTACGTTTGAATACGATTTTATTGGAATAAGAAATCATGAACAGGCTCCAAATGTCTGTTCCTATAAATATATTTTTACAAATTCAAGTATAAATGAAAACTGTCAATTATTCGCATTAGTATTCCAACCATCTTGCAACCTCTGTTTGAATAACTCATTCGAACGAAAAACTATGCGGATAGTCCATTAAATAGTTAATTATCAATAATTTATTCGTTCATTAATGTATTCGAATATCAAGTAATTAATACTTAATTAATGATTTATTCTAAACTAGAGTCTAACGTTTAATAAGTTTACGCTCTAAACTGTTACAATGTGTCGGTGGAAAAGTCGCGTTCTTTTCGCATGGAAATGTCGAGCGTGACCGGTTGGTTATCGGAGAATTATTACATGATTTTTGAGCGCGACAGTGTTTGTCTCGAACCCCGTGTATAGTTTTACCGTTATCGCATTAACACCCAAAGCCTGTATCCCGGAAATTGATACGAGTATTGGAAAAACATTTCGGCTGTGTTCGAAACGCACATGGATTAACGGTATTAATTGGCGTGATAGAGTAGAGAGAGAGGGAGAGGGAGAGAGAGAGAGAGAGAGAGAGAGAGAGAGAGAGAGAGAGGAAGAGAGAAAGAGAGAAAGAGAGTGAGGGAAAGAGTGAAATAGAGAGTGAGTGAAAGGGAGTGAGGGAAAACTGTTTATAAAAATAAACCGTTTGAAACAGTATCGGCGGAAGGAGCATTACGTCACGCGCCGGTATCAGTGTTATCGTTGTTGTTTTATTAAGCGGGCGTCGGGGATGAAACGAGGATCCTTAGCGCGGAATTTAGCTCGGCGTAGAAATTTTCATGGCGTGGTCCGCAAAAGTTTGGCATGGCGGAATAAGAGGAAGCCGGTGAGTCGTTAAGACAACTAATTAAATATTTTATAGCGAAAGCACGGAACTTCCCCTGTAAATTTTGCAGAGCCGAGAATCCCCGAGGCCCAGCGTGGAAATGCATGTTAGTAGACGGAAGCATAAATTTCAAACTATTTAAGATCGTGCCGACCAAATAAAGTAGCGTGTCGGAGCTGTTCCCTTTGCCGTAAAATTAGGATGTATTTCGTTTAATGAAGAGCACGTAGGAGGCGCCTTGATACGCGGGCCAGCATCCCGTTTACTTACACCGTCGCGTTAGTTTCACCCACTTTCCCCTCGGTTTCATATTTTTCCCGCCTACAGGTTAATTAATCCGGTTAAACAGTCGAGCTCCTGTGGTCCCGGAAGAATTCAAATGGAACTTTTTGCCTGCGCTGTGGTCACTGAAAATATTTGCCGGCTTCAGGCATATTTATTCTCGTCCTTACACTTTACAGTGATACGGATATTCCAGTTCCTCCTCTTTTATTTGATGTGCATTCAGCGGCTCGGCGGCGACCATAATACGAGTCGTTGAATGCGGAAATGGTGCAAGTCGAAAAAGGGTCGCTCGTCCACAAAACGATGAGTGAATTAAAAGTTCCGCGAAATGCAATAACATACGAAATTGTTACAACTCTTTTAAGCGGGCCAACTTCAAGCGTTAATTGATTACTTATATGTAAGGTCACATGATGTATTAAATTAAATGCGATTTAATAGTAATAATTAACATTTTGCGTAAAGATCCGCGGACTAAAGATAAGAACACATTAAAAATCTAATATATAATTAATCATCTTAGTTAACTGACTTATTTAATTCACTAGTTGTTCTATTATTAACAGAATGGACCGTTTACAATCGATGTTTTTTTTTTACTCTAAGTGTATCCAGACTTTCAACGGTAATGCTTTTTGGCCCATTTCGTTTATAAATTGATAATTTTATATAGAACACGTTGCAATTTAATATTCGGCGTATCATTTGATTTGTGGCCGACATTGGTTGACAATTCTTCATTTCGTGGACGAAATATTGTCCTGAGAATATCTATTTGCAACCAGATTTTGGTCGTGAATGATAAATGTGGTTTGAAGTGAGAATTTCAACCACGGTGGAATACTTGGGCGAGACTTTTTGTTAGAGACACGCGTGTCTGACTCGAGACGCTTGCTAAATAAGCTATTCATCATCGTACGGCGGCAACGCGACTGATTAAACAGTCTTTTGGCTTTGATCGCGCCATTTCAGAGCAATCCGAGTAATATCAGGCAGCGCACTCGTGCTCGCGGTTCCCGTATTCGCGGGACCGAACAATTAAAGACTTTACCGAATATTAAGCAAGATTCGTGGAAGACGTAACAGCGGTGCATCGCACGGCAACTATTTATTTATCATCAGCGGAGCGCGCTTGTCATATTCATGAATAATGTTGTTCTCCGTTTAGCTTATATAAATAGTCGGCGTCTGTTGACGTTGAAATTGTTAATTGATATCTTAGCGTTCGAGTACACGCGACCTCTGTTACCACTCGATTACAATTATAAATATTTAGGTTGGAACGTGTAATTATGTGGATAAGCATAAAATATGATAATACTAGTAATAGTAATAATTTTTTATTATTTCAATGACGTGTACGTTCTGTTACAGAGAATGTTTTAATAGCGAGATAATAGGTAATAACGGATAACAATAGCTAGAGTAAAACGATCAATATTAATATGGAAATTAGATAATAGATGTAATAATAAGAATGGGAGGAATAATTGTAAAAATTAGACTGCGGATCTTGTGCATATATAATAAAAACGAGCAGTTGAGAAAGCAAAACAGAGTGCAAAACACTACTAGAATAATTGAACAATTTGATTATAACATTTATGTCTATACATTTTCTGTTTATCGCGTGCGACGCACGAAATTTTTATTTTGCATAAAAATCAGCACTGTGGCAATATTGTAACAGAATATCAACGGTATGTAGTAAACAACGAGGATACCCAGCTCAAAATATTTTTCCCGTGTACGGAGGCGAAGCTAAACATCGTTTATTTGGTTTCTATAGCGGTTCTTTCGAACAATTTGAATACTCATAAATAAATATGGTATTGCGGTATTGAAATCTGTAAAGCACGAGGAAACTTTCGACAAAACCGAACGAAATTGTCGTTTCAACTTCATTATTATCAAAGCGCCGTCAGTGCGGACGAAGTTCCGCGACGCGTTTTTATTTTCGCAGATCGAACTGTGAAAACATGAGTTTTTACATGAATATTCACGACCTACTTGCAAAGAAGATTAAATTCGGTTTCAGGCCTGCACGGAACAAGTTGCTCGACTTCTATCAGGACACCCTCCTCGTTCTCTTTAAGCTCTGCCTCGTCATTTTATTACTCGCTTCGCTCTTGCGAATTTCTGTCCGCTAAAAATATCCAATTTTCGCGCGAGCACGGAAAAAATGATCTTAACACGAAGGTCGCTAAGATCATTTATTGGAATAGATCTTGAGTTTGCTTCTTCGGCCTCGTCGAGAAAATTACGGATATTTTACGAGAACGCGGTTGTTGGACGAGCAATTAAAGCGTGAACAAATTGTTCAGAATTCAGAATTATTGGGGTACAAATAATATTTTTATCAGTTGGCTTGCTTTGTCCGTGACGCGGAATTATTGGAGCACGAATAACAGTTTTGCCTGTGTTACAAGACGACAGCGTTTTCGGAATTACTTCTATTTGTTGAACGTGCTAGATTGCTCGGGGTATCTTCACTATTTAACAATTCAGTTTGTATAGCTTGACTCTGTGGAGAAATTGTTATGCATTATTGCGTCTATTGTTACGTAGTATCTGAGAATTAACTGAAATTCTCGCACGTTTCATTCGATTAACGTCTCTAGAGAGAGTACCTCAACGAATACGTTGAAAGAAGCTTCAAATTATAAGCACACTTAAACACTGCGATTAATATCGCAAAAGATCACGTTCAGTATGTTTTCGCAATGTTTCGAATCGGGTCCAATTTCGCCAACAACTAATCACGCAAAGAACAATAACGGTTAATGCTTCTAAACTAGAAGCATCGCGTAAGATCAATCTCATCGCCGCATTACGAAGATTGATACAGCCGTGATACAGGTATAGAGCTATCGCGTTACCTATGATAGAGCTGTAATTTCGCGAGTAGATACCACGATACCATGTCTCGACGTCGATGCCATTAACCGAATGTTAAACAGTTTCGTCGAAAATGGCTCGCCAAAGCGAACCGGTGAAACCGGCGCGGAACAGGCAGGAAACCCGTTCCAATTTTCTCGCTAACATAATTCGGGAAGAAAGCACTTTTGATCGTTTGACTGCAGGTCACCGTGAAACAAGATGGCTTGCTCTGTATGCGACACGAGCATAGCCATAATTGCAACGTTTTCCAGCGAATACCTTCGGGCGTCAACAGAGCGCTGCGATAATTTCCAGCAGTCGCTGAAAGCCATTGTACGCAATCAAAGGGTTAAGAAACGAACAAAGATGCCCGATGATGGACTAATTATGGTTGCGACAGAATTGTGAGCATGCGAAGAAGCATGCACTGCGCCATGAATTACTCATCCCAGTCGCGTTTGCCTTTTGAAACGCGGCGGCGCGCAGTGGTCCGGATTGGCGCAAGGTGTGCCGTGGCCCTATAACTCGTCATTCGTAA
>NC_135777.1:9350964-9414724 GCF_028453695.1 Augochlora pura
GAACCATGTCGTGATCAATGTTTGAAAACACCTGCACTGATGGAAAGAATCGGTAACCGAGCGACATGGCAAGCCGCCACTTTTAATCTATCTAACTAGACCGAGAAAATGATCAAAGTCGATTTTCCCAAATATGAAATCTCGCATAAAATAATTTTATACTAATTTTTTCTTATTTCTCTCCACACAAAACACTCCATTTTCGATTGTATCACGAATTTCGCCGTTTTCGATATACAGTGCTATTTATCGTTGAATTGTATTTTAAGCTACAACAGTTCCTGTTCTCTCTCTTTCGCGCGCACGCGCGCTCCCTTGTCTGTCCCTGTACGCAGAGAGCTCCGCACTTGTTTAACTCGGCACTGTTTACCGCATTGCGAGATTATATCATGCTTTATAGTACACTGCAGTGAATGTTTAATGGAGTGATACAATAGCGGGGGGATATATACGCTATAGGTGTGTTACATACGTACTGCCTAATGCTCACCTTATCCTCCTCGACGCCCGCGCTCCTTCGGGGTTTATCCTCTTTTCTTCTTACGCGGCTCTCTGTCTTACGTTCGCATCCACTTTGCACCTTTCTTCCAGCACTTTGGACCTTCCTATTACGGTTTCCATTCGTTCGGTTCGCTCCGGTTTAGGAGAGACTTGCCGAATGCGTTCCGGTCACCTAAATCTGCCCCGGGTATTATCGCTTTGCCGACGGAGGGGTGGGTCTCTTGCGACTTGGCACGATACCCTTCGTTTGTAGTACTTGTGGAGCTATACGGAAAATGATCTGATCAAATTCTGGTAACGAAATGATTTCGGTTTTTAAATCTTGTTTTTAAAGCGACATATTTTCGTATCGAACAATTATCTTTGAGCGTAATTGTGCGATATAAAATAAATATTAGCGTGCACAGTGAGCGATGGAATGAAGTTCAATAGCAGAAGCATAGCATCTTCTGTTGCACGATTAAATTTCTAATAAAGTAATTAGTTTTTTCAGAACAATGCAGTACCGAGTTAACAAGAATGAACATTTATGTTTACAACAGAACATGTCGAGGGGATTTATTCTTGTTCATTTGACACTCCAGAGTTCTAAAGAATTTCATTACTTTATTCACACCGGACGAAAGTAAACAATTGCATGACAGGGGAAAACCATTGGCATTAAATGGCGCATGAGACGTAACTGTTAGGCAATTATTATGCGGGAGATTTCAATCAAAATTAAAATCGCTCGGACTTCTCGATCGTCACATTTGCTATGAACATTTTTTCAAATGAAGATATACTTCATAACATAACGCTGGACAACTTGAACAATAATCGCGCATGAATACATTCAATATCAACGATTCGCGAGAAATTGAATCCTTGTTTCCGAGATTCGAAATACTCCGCGGAACAGCTCGGCCGGCGGCGCTAACTAAAACGACAATTTTCCGGTTATGAAACCTATCGTTTTCACCGGCCGAAATTCGGAACAATACAGTGGAATATTTAGCAACAAATTTCCCCTTTGGAAATCGGTCTCGCAACAGACGCAACAACAACCACGCCACACATCAATCAAAAAACTCATCATCCACCAGTCACCGGTTAGAGTCCCTCTTATTTACGATGCGAACGATTGAAAGCCGCTATTGTTGGCGGATTTCCTGCGAACGATTTTTCTCAGTCGGCGGAAAATTAACTCCCGCCCGGATCTCTAGATATTGGA
Source organism: Augochlora pura (assembly GCF_028453695.1). Lineage (NCBI taxonomy): Eukaryota > Metazoa > Arthropoda > Insecta > Hymenoptera > Halictidae > Augochlora > Augochlora pura. The sequence goes on from NC_135777.1 coordinate 9,352,679, forward strand.
TTGCTTTTAGAAATCTTCGTACGTGTCTAATCTTCTACTATTTATAATCGCTTGACATTTTAACAGTTAATCTATAGACGGTTTTATTCATTATAAAGGTCAATACTTTTTTGATTGGAATTCGATATTATTCTTCCATATTTTTATATAAAAAAAAATATAGTATTCCATTTAAGAAAAAAAAAGTTAATCTCCAAATCTCTGGAATTGCTGTAGCTATAAATAAATAAATACACTACATGCTATGCTCCTTTAAAGCGCGCGACTTTTGTAAAAAAACATTGTCGCCTAATGCATATTTTGGAAGTTGCAGGAGGTGAACAAGTAACGCGGACCACCCTGTATATTCGGCGGTAGCGTACTTTGTCACATTTGCCAAATTGTTTAGACACGAATGGTAGACGAGCTCTCTGTGCATGACTTTCCCCTTCAACTATTTCCCAAACTTTCTCTGTTCCATCAAGGTCAATTTATTCTACGAACTTCTACGGTTCGTTGCCCCCAAAACAGCGAGTAATTAAACAAACGCCGCAGGAAGTACTCTGTTTGTTCTACGAGAAAAAGAAACGAATCCCAACTAGCACTGCACAAACTTCTCGTTAACATCAGCCGCGAGAAATATTTCTGTTCGAGTCTGTTCGATCGCCGATCACGTTCCAGTAAATTCGGCCGCTAGTTACGTCGGCAACGCACGCAGCGTTGTAGAAAAAGAGAAAGAAAGAGCGAACAGGATTTCCTATTTCCATTGCGCCCTCTCGATTATGTTCTCTCATCAAAGGTTCGCCACTCGACTTTCTTCACAACTGTTCTTGCTTCGACCGAAGAGGGGAAACAGGATAGAGGAGGCATCCTCTGACTCGTCCTTCCAATGTACTTCCGATTTCTTTTCCTTTAACGTTGTTGGGACTCCCAGATATTCTCGGCATCTATAAGTGCGCGTGGGCGAAACGGTTCCCGTTTCTTCGCTACTTCCCTTTCAACTTTTCGGAAACGTTCTTAGACAGGTAAGTCGCTAGAAGAGAGGAGCAGGATCCAGCAGCCGTTTCTTTAATACAGCTTCTACCATTATCAGTGTTGTAGATTCACAGTTAATAAAACGCTGTACACGCACGTATTTGGTAAAATAACGATTTAATTTGAGAAACAAATATAAAATTAGAAATACACAATATAATACGGAAAGGAAAACGTGCTTTGTCCGATGTCGAGAACGAAACGTAACTGAAACAAAAACTCATAGGGAACGCGACGCGCGGTAGCCTTCAAATGTTTTTCGGCATGACATTATCCCCGCCTAAGGTTTCGGACAATTGAAACGCCGCCAGAACAGACAAAGATAGACTGTATATATCGTTGCCTTTCAACAATCAGACATGAATTAATTCCTACAATTTGAGCTTATCAGTATTTGAGAGCATGAGTGATACATATCTATTGTATTAAGTATCTTCTATTCTATTAAATATATTCTCTCTTATAAAATATGATAATAAAGATATCGAAGGGAAGCTATAAATTCCCTATACATTATGCTACGTGTTACAATTTTCAATAATTACATTTTTCCTTTTGTGTCCTGGAGAATATTTCGGATATCTTTGCCGCAAGAGTCAAGTTTAGTGGCGTCTTTGGCAGCTTCCTTCTCAGTGAAGTCCGATACAGCTGGGGAATCCATGCGAAAATGTTCTCTTGATTTTTGCCGAGTTCCGCGGTAACTTTTTGAATGAATTGAATAGATGAGTGGTGTCGTACCTCGTTTTCTGTGCGCCTTGTTTCAACTTCCCGCGAGCCGGGCTGTCTCCTCGGTGTTGACTTTCACGGCTCGCGGGATAAAAATTTCAGCCGGTGTCGCGGTCCCCGGGACGTTCGTTTTTCGGCTTCCCGAGTTCGCAACTTTCGGTCGCGGAGCCAAATGAAAGAGCCTGTGTACGTTCTCCGTGTACTCCCGCGGCTTGCCCCTGTAATCTGTCTCCTCCCTTAACAAGTTTTCCCGCTTCCTGAAATTTTTCTCATCGCCTTCCTCGCTGCCTGGGTTCCCGTATCTCGGCGACCAACGGGAGCACGTGAGCAGTGCCACGGGTTCGCCTCCACTTGAATCGAGTTCATTTGCTATGATAATGGCCGCGAGGAAATTGAGTTGCCGGATCAAAACGTTCTTGGAAATTGGCCGAATTATTCCTATGATTATCTGCTTCTTCGGCGAATCACGAATGGAAAGTGTAGTCCGCTCGTCTGCGCTCCTGATGGATCCTCGGATTCGATTGCTCGGTTTGACAAGCTCTTGTTCACTCGTTTCGTTTGATTCGATGCGTCGTCGGCCATCCTTTTTTCGCTTAACGAGCTCCTATACGCGAGCGATGCTCTTTTTTCCAAGCCCTGTTTATTTAGCTTTCGTCGTAATAACGTTTCACAAAATTAGGCACTATTGCTACATACCTGTAGCAATCAATGTTCGGAGATTCTAGTTAAATATACAAGTACATAGGTAAATTATTAACCCTTTACACTCCGTTGTCTCCTCTCGGGGGACATCGTAATTCTAATATATGACTAAACATTAAAGTTTATTAGCGATTTGCAATTATTCTCGATGTCTAAAAATTCATATAAATCGAATATTATTATAATAATGTTATATATACACGTACATATATAACGTATACTATATAATAATATAAATGTTCATAAGCGCTGGTAGGTAACATCCATGATTGGCGCAGAGTGCAAAGGGTTAACATGTGTACTTAAATACTACTGTCTTAAGTGCGTTGCTTTAATTTCTGTAATTGTAACATGTTAGAGTAACAAACGTAGAAACAATCCGATGCATATAATATGTGCATGTAAAATTGAATAAAGAAAGCATGGATAAAGAAATTGGTCGCATTGATTTTCATGAAAATATTTTTATAATCGCGACGGCTAAGAAATACTTCAATAAACGTGTTATTTAAAAGTAATAGAAATGATTAAAATTAATAAGTGTGAGATAATTAATTAAAAATTAATAATTATGAACGTAAATAAAAGACAAATACGGGACAAAATAATGGACAAAGTAAAGTACACAATAACGTACAAAATGGCCGTTTTTAAATTACATTTGTTTGGAAACCGTGGAACATTGACATTTTAGTTTATCAACTGATACCACAGGTATAATGAAAACTTAAAATGTTCCGTAGACGATAAAATTCGTTCACGTTAAATCGAAGAAAAAAATTTGTTAAACGGACCATCTTATCTTTTCGCCGCCGATATGACGGTATTTATTGAAAAATCAATATGCATTGAGCTGTTCTACTTGTTTGATACGTAACTATTGACTTCTTCCGCTTGTTCGACGACCAACTATCGGTATGCTCCACTTTGCTCGCTTTTTCTTTCTTTCTGTTATATTTATCGAACAAGAGAGGGCATCCGGCATTTCGCGTCGCGGTGTCTGCTCAAACCGGCAGTTGGTTTGTGTTTCCATTTGCTAACGGACTTTCTAATGCCCCAATCAAAAAAACTCCGTGCATTAACAAGTGACACGGCTGCGGTATTTGTTTGTCGTCGCAGGAAACACGATACGATGTTTGCCAGCAAAATATTAAAAGGCTGGAACTGGACAGGATCCGATCCACCCGGGCAAATACCGAAGCTGTTTGCTCGCCGGAGGCGCTTCTACATTTTTCGGAAATTTGCAAACTCCTTTCTCAAATCGTAGCCCAGATTCTAGTGTACTTTGTATCGAATACGTGGAACGGAATCGTTCGCCTAATCGACTAAGTAAACAAAATACAAAATACTGTCTAATAAATACAACTTTAAATCGTCATTTAGAAATATCAACTCCACTGTTCGCTGTTATTTACATTGACAAAATAGTGGACAAAATTAACTTTCTCATAAAATAAAGTGCAAAATGGCTGTTTCGAAAGGAACATAAGTCTTGAATGGTCACCGTACAGAATACTCCAAGTACGACTGAAATTCACGTAGAAAATATCAATTCGGAACAATCTAAATTTTCTGAGAGAAACTCCAACGGAGTTCTAAAACGGATCTAGGCGACAGCGTGAAATCGGCAAGAGTGGTTCGCGAGTTTTTCGGGCTATGATTTCGCCAAGCGGTTCGTTTAGGAAGTCGGCGGTTCTGGATGCGAGAGATGTTCGCCGTTCCCGTGATTTATGGGGTTCATGAATGTCTCGGTAGTCGGTTGATTCGATGGAGACAGGTTCAGGAGGCTTTCGAGTAAGCCCGCGAGCTCTCGCTAGCGTAGTCGTGCTGTTTCCAGCGTCCAATTAGGGTCGCTGATTCGACGGGGAGCAGGGGAGGAGAAAGGCGATAGAAATAAAGACCGGCTAGACGAGGTAGCATCCTGATGAAAGTTTAAGGCTGAGTTTAAGCTCGGAAAGATCATGGCCGACTTGCTTGCCGGGCTGCCGGGCTGCTGGGCTGGCGCAACTTCGCGCCGAGGCGAACAGCGACAGAACTGATTTCTCGTTTGTGTTACTCGAGCGGGGGATCGCGACGCGGAATAAATTGATTCAGCACGCGCCAGCTGCGGTGTAATAACGAGGAAATTGTAGAAGTCTCGGCACGTTACCGGATCGCGGCGATATTTATGCCCCGGTCGTAAATAAACCGACGAATGTAACGTCGGGCCACTTAGCGCTGAAACTGGCCGAGTCAACGCTCAACGGAACACCGACATTGTTTGCAAGTTTTTTTTTCTTTCAAATGAACATGATCTAGTGTCGCGAATAATGCGGATCCGAAGCATTCTGGGCCAGTTTTATCGTCGGGTTGCGCGGTTGTGTCCATTACTCTAACGCGGTTATCCGAATCACTTGACACTGTTAACCACTGAAACTGAAAAACCTGCGTTGCTTTATTCACACCACAAGACTGAAATTATGATTATTTGTTTATTTACTTGTGTATGAATACAATTGCGAGTAATTTAGGTGACAGCCTTAGATTTATCACCTCGTACAGTAAAGAAAACTTTAGCCAACGGTAACGTTGATCTGCTGATAAGCCTTTATCGATACATCTGTTCGAAGCATTGTAGTTTCGTTTTGAAATTCTTGACTCGAGTAAAGTGAAAAATAAAAATTAGACTGTGGATTTTACGCATTTATGGCAAAATTGAGAAGATTCGATTTAAAGAATGAAGATTGAAAATTGAAAGAATTTTAAAACGTTAATATATTGTTTGGACTCTACCAGAATGATTAATACGTTTGTTTCAGCGCGCCCCGCGAACGACTGATAGCCTCCGAGTCGTCGAAGGTTGTAAGGCTCCAACTCAAATAACTTTGAATTCGCGGTTACGGCTTCTCTACACGTTTCACTGTGAACAGATTTTAAATTGTATTTAACGGAGCAAAGTTTGAATTGTTTGCTGCGATGGTCACGATACGAATGGCGACCCGGAGTCGGTGATGTTACCAGGAAATCTTCTAACGAGAGGGATGACACGCTGATTGGTTATTTCCAAAATATCACGTAATCCAATCAGCGTATTTCCGAATTTTCACCACCTCCTTCCATGCGCCCTTGGCTCGCCTTCTTTTGGAAGAGAGGGGGTGATACCTGGGCTACGCGAGGGTCCCGAGCGGCCGACAATGCCGCGTCCCTTGTTTTGGGAAAACCCGAGGAACCTTGGCGATTCCGTTAGGCTGTTCGCTCGTGAAATTCCCTTCGGAAGAGTCGAGTTTATGACGTGTAATTAGCTATTGAGCAGGAAGTGAAAGTTGAAGTAAAATTCGAAAATGCGTGCTATGAAAAGGTAAAATGCTATTGCCGGCAATATCGAGAAACGTTAAGCTCAAAAATAGCCCTAAGAAAGATGTTTATTATAATACAAGAACGGTTCTTTCCGCGGGTTCACGCCGCGGAACAACGTTCGTCGCCGACAATTAGACACTAAAATCCCCACATAATTAAAGCAATTTAATTAATTAAAATAAAACTAAAAAAAAACGTTCACATTTATCGTAGGAGATGACATTGGAACTCTTTCGCATTCGAAAAATCATAGTCGAATTCATTTTGCTCGAATATATTGCAATAAAAATAAATTTTGAAAATTGGTCAGAAATTAATGTCTTCCAGATATGGGTGACTCGGCGACGAACGTGTTGAACGAAGAACGATTTCGCTATTTAGTTTCCATGCGTTTCAATCGATGCAGATAACTTTTATCTTGCACCGTTTATTATTAAAGATCTGCAGTCTAGTAATTGTTTCGCTTACAAACCGGTTTCTGACGATTTTCACGATTATTTGTGTTTTCTTACGATTTATACAACAAGTACAAAAACGCGTTTACAAATATATTTCTGTCCTCCGCGATGTTTATAATGATAGTAAAAGTACGCTCGAAGTGCCTATTTCCAGCGAAGGCAAATTTGCAGCTAATTACGTTGAACGTTACGACACGATATTAAAGAATTATGCGAGGCGGGGACTCGATCAATTTTTTTTTTCCGGCGGCCGTAAAACGATTCGATTTATATTAAGACTCCGCGCTAAATAACACGGCAACGAGGCCGTGCTTAAAACACAATTACCCGGACTGGTTAATGGATCGTTCAACACCTGCCTCTTTTACCGGGACTACCGCGGACATTTAATGTAACGACCGGGAACATGAAACAAATTGGAACGTAATCCTTTTTTCAAGTACGCTTGACCCTCTCCCAATGTTCCGCCAGCCAGCACATTTTCTAATGAATGGATAACGCGCGCTGCCGCCGCCGCCGCCGCCGCCATTTTCGGTGAACGTGTTATGGAATGGCATTATACCCACTCTCTGATGAGCCATCGATCTGTCCTGTTTGGTTAACGAGACACAAATACGCTTCCTCCATCCGTGACGTTGTTTTACAAGCGCGACAGTCTCGTTCTGCCCTGATTCACCTGTAGAAATTGTTTCGCGTCACTTTAAAGACACCGCGCATATGGTACACCCTGGGAATCATTAAATTCATTTCACCAATTAAAGCCGTCGCATTACGTCGTCTGAAAATTGTTTTGTCATTTTGCATTTCAAATCATTTCTCTCCTCCTGTTTCTTCACCGTTTTGCAATTTGTTTCATTGTTCTTCTATTCTTACATTGCATAACAGAGGGTTCATTCTGTTAAATGAATAAATATTATTATTATCGCTATCGTCGTCGTCACGATGCCAAAATTACGATTATTAACCCTTTCGCTACGGCAGTCCGTTCCGCGGGAGTTGCGCCGCTGAACGAGGCAACGCGCCGCGCATGATGCGCATGGTGCGCGTCGGCAGTCTTCGATGTTCGCACTTACGTCTTTAACCCTTTTGCGCCGAGCGCCGCATATACGCGGCATCCACTCGACGGATATATCCGTCGTTCGGCTCTGCGTGTTTCCACGTGGATGACGAATATATCCGTCGTTCGGCTCTGCGTGTTTTTATGTGGATGACGGATATATCCGTCGTTCGGCTCTGCGAGTATCCACGTGGATGTCGGATATATCCGTCGTTCGGCTCTGCGAGTATCCACGTGGATGTCGGATATATCCGTCGTTCGGCTCTGCGAGTATCCACGTGGATGTCGGATATATCCGTCGTTTGGCTCTGCGAGTATCCACGTGGATGTCGGATATATCCGTTGTTCGGCTCTGCGAGTATCCACGTGGATGTCGGATATATCCGTCGTTCGGAGCGAAAGGGTTAACATTATGTGATTAGAGTATTATCATATTATATGAAGATGTAAATTTTTATTGTATTTTTATGAACACAGCAAGAACATCTTTTAGCAAGATGTTTTATAAAGGTAAACAGACTTACAGGGTTATATTTAGAAAACTCGATTATGCTAAAATGAACTTCTCAATACTGTGTAGCATGCATGCACAAGATAATAGGCTCCGTGCACCATTAATCGCCTGTTAAATGCATTATTGATAAACCTAAAGAATATATAATACAAGAGTAAAAGGTTTCACTCATTTTCTGTGAGCGTATAAAATTGTGAATGTTCTCTTTATTATTATAGATCGCGGATTTCATATATTTATGGTACAAATGGATGGCCAAAACATAAAATAGTGAATATATTAGGGCAAACGGGGAACTTATTTAAATTATTTAAGCAATAGAAAATTAAACCTTACGTTTTGTAATCGATGCGGACAATCTTTATTTTCCATAAAAAGTTTACGATATGGTAATAGTGCATTTGAACACCTTAAAATTACTGGTATAAATTAGACTCGGAGAATACAATAACTATGCAAACCTGAGGAATGGTTTTTACAAAAGATAAACCGAACGAAATTAAATATGAGCCGCCCAGTGCACACATCGATTAACTTCACTTTTTGAAAAATCTTAAATTTAAGTGTCAAAGCACTTGGTATAGTCATAACTTTTTATATTTATAATAACTTTTCTGAATAATAAAGATTAACACCATTAAACGGCAAAATTTTTTTTTTCTTTTTTTCTTTTTAGCTATTCTTTCTTGTTAATTTTATACATTAAATAATGTTAATTTTATACATTAAATAATGTTAATTTTATACATTAAATTATACGTTAAATGAAAGCTATATCTGTATTTATTCATTCTACATTATATATGTGAATCTATGTTATAACAGGAATTTTAAAAATCAATGTACATCATTTCATCGCGTTTCTCGACTTTTTGTTTTATGGAGTTAGTCGATGCGTGCACTGAACGGCTCATATGATGAATCTATGGGAACTTTCTACTGCAAATTATTTAACGAAGGAAGATAGTACAGATTAGAAGAAATTAGAATTAACGAAAGATCAAATATTTACGCAAATGAAGTAAAAATATTCATTTCAAGTGCAACGAAAATAAATTGTCTGCCATAATTACGTGTAAACTGGCAGAGGCTTCAAATTACGCGCGATTACATACGCATAATATAGTTACAAAACAGTTATTATTTTGTTATAAAATGATCCATAATTTTTGAGATAATGGTAACGTCCCATTTACGGCAGTTCTCCCCCATGCGTCGTCTTGTCCCATTTGCTCGATGATACGATTATTTGTTTCACTCGCGTCGATGGTTTCCATACTTGTGTCGCGCTTATCACGCGCGGCGCGGTGAGCCGAAAGCGCGGATAAATTGGACCGAACAGCGAGACGCAATTAAAGTCCGTGAAGTATAATTTAAATTGCTTTTAGCTATTCAGTGTCGGTCAGTTATAATCCAATAAAAACGCAACGATAACCGGCGAGTCCACTCCTACTTTTTCAACGCGCGGGTGCGGCCACCAAGTCCGGCCGCGCCGCCTCGGTTTTAACATTCAAATTGAGCATGTAATTTGAATAATCGATTGTCAACCGTGCGGTTCAGTTCCGACGATTAAAATCAAGAGGTAATAGTGCTGGAAAGTTCTGGCTAAGTACTTTTCGCCGCGGTGATTTCTCTCCCGTGACACGAGTCGCGACCTGAATGGAACCGGGGGGGGGATTTCGAGTCTCGCCGCGAATTTACTTTCCGATGTCCCCTTAAAAATGTTCTCGCGAAACATATTTAACTTTTCAATACTGTTCCAATATGCTGTCAGAAATCGGCCGGCAAACTCATTTTACCGGCACGGAGCTTTCCGATGGGGAACGTATGCACGCTCCGAATACCGCTCTCTTGATTCGTCAGAGCGACGCCGACACGTCGTGGCTGGAAAAAAAAGTATTGGCATATCTTTTCAGAAAGTATAACATTTTTCAAACTGGACCAAGTAACTTGAATTTTTCGATTAGGCGAAGGATCGATCCGTTAGAAAATGACTAAAGTACGTTCTTTTAATTTCCCCGTTACGTACAATGGCAGCAGGAATAAAATAAAGTACTACTTCATAAAAAATTTAAAACGAAATTGAAAACGCGTCTTGTAAGTTTCGAGAAGGTATATGCGTGCCAGAAATTGCTGACGCTTTCGAACTTTGAAAATTTGGTGTTTTGTGGAGCATCGAGGATAGCACGATCTTACACGGATTTGTATCGGCGCTCACTGTTTTCATTTAGATAAGTGGCTTCTGGTGTTTGAAATTATGATTCCTGTAGGCTGCAATTCAGTTGTGCTAATCGCACGAATTTTATTCGAACGTTTACGAAGAATGGAGCTCAGCAGATCGACGATGAGGTTTTTACGCATTCGCGACGAAAATGATTAGATCAACTTAGGAAACAGTGAAGTCATTTGACGAATTTAAAGTTAATACTCTGTCATGTTCATTCAAATTATTAAAAAAGGAAATGAAACAAGCTCGCTGCCAGGAGCAGAGAACTTTTATTGCGCAAACAGATCTGTATTTCGTGAATAATCATAGAGAAACTACGATCCTCCCGTTCTTAATGTCAGAATGAATGTTTCTGATTCCAGTTTTTTTTTTTATTAGCGACAAATATTTGTCGCGTGCACTACGTACGATTGATTCGTAGATCCCGTGACGACGGCATCAGCATTTTTCTGTCTTTGATCTTGAGCCCAGACGAATTCGCTAATTACGACAACAAGGGTGCATAATGACGCCAACTTGCCACAATGCGAGCATCAGCCATTTGTGGTTGGTAAGGCTTTTGCATGAAAACACTCTCAGTCTATTCGCCAATTTCCTCCATCGTTACAATGTCTTTGTACTAATTGTGCCTCTAATTGAGAGAACTTCTCATTGAAGGCGCATCGAGACAAGAAGAAAACTTCATTTATGCCGACGGTGAATTATTTTTAATTAAACCGGGCAGTCCTTTGTTCGTACCATCCAGTATGCTTTCTTATTCAATCGACACAGATGAATCGTTTCATCTGCAGCTTAAGAATACAGTATATTTGCTATTATTTTCATTCCAATTAAATACGACACAAAATTGATATCAATATTTTATTGTGTTATTTGAGTCTTTTTATTTATGTTCTTCTCGGACGATTCTTTTCATCTTGTTTAGTCACTTCGTCTTTTCAGTCAAATATCTTCTTTTATTTAAATAAATTATTCTATCCATCCATGCACATGATCTTTTCTGCAATAGAAAATGAACTTTATTAATTTCCTTACGGATTACAGGTGGGCGAATTCGTTACACAACACATACTATTAAATAAAATAAAATAAAATAGAATAAAATACAATAAATTAGACTGAAATAAAATACAATAATTTATATAACGTATTTAATATTATACTATTCTTTTTCAAATATATCATCAGAGCGGAGATTATGAAATTATTGGAACGTTTATTATAAAATTATTCCAACCGGGATCATAAAATTATTCGAGCAGAGATCATTAAATTATTCGAATAACAATGCGAATAATTGTTGACTTGCATAAACCATCAAATCGCATATATTATACACGTATGTACCGTAATGTGTGTGTGTGTGTGTGTGTGTGTGTGACGGTGGCAGCGAGCGCGTCAACCATGAATGCTGAATGCACGAAATCGTTCGCCGAACATCGTGAATGACGAGCTTCTTCTGGTCAGCTCGGCCCCGGACACGTTTAATATGCAATCGCGATTTAAATTACAGCAGCGAGGCAAATTTATCTCGACGAATTCACACCTATTACGATACCGATACATTTAGTCGCGTGACTCGCGTTTGCCTGTTACATTATTCAGAGGCTCATTTAAATGGCGGACACCTAGCGTGCGTGCACTTTCGATACGGCGAAGAATTCGATGTATCTGGAATTGGTCGCTGTTCATTTCTACCGGCCCCCGCATAATCCGGGAGGAAATATAAAATGAGTAATTGTTGACGAATCGATGAATGTGTAATTGCCCGGGAACACTTCATTTGCGAGAGTCGAAGGATGTCGGAGCACCGAATGACGTTCGCCGACCTTAGATGTTCATTGATCACGGTGCACGAACGAATGTGCGGCACTCGTGATCGATCAAATACAAAAATTTCATTAATCGATGAACTTCGTTTGATTTCCTTACAGATTACAAGTGGCTCGTCTCTTTGTACATCGCGTGTCGTACAATGAAATAAAGTAGATAAAATAGAACAAGAGGATAAACTAATGTAAAATAGAATAGAATGAGATACGATAAATTAAACTCAAATAAAATGCAATAAATTTAACTCAAATAAAATACAATCGATACGATTCGAATCAAATTCAATAGTTTATAGAACGCATTTAATATTGCGCTATTGATTTAAGAGTGTGTCCATTGCTGTTTAACAATTATGAAACCAATATATCTACGCGATTTCTATCAATATTTTCCGAGAAAATTTGGATTATTACGGGAACAAATAATTTTATTTAGTTTTATTGACGCATCTTCAAGCTGTAAGAAAACATTCGTTCGACTTGCATATGATTATTTAAATACTGAACATTGTAGGATTACCTTAACCTGTTCAGCGCATAAACCTCGATTTGCGTAACGTCTAGTGGCTGTCATAGCCGTGGTCGTACGAATGTAAAAAGTGAATAATTTTCTTAAAGCGAGATAGCTCGCAGTGGGAATTAAACGACTTCCGAAAAAGATACGAAAAAATGATTGACTTTTGACGCGTAGAAGAGAAATGACCGTTGTCTGTCGGAAAAAATGGATTTTACACTGTTAAAAAAATCGTTCTCGATTTGATACAACTTTGACTCCTTTGTCTGACGAAACACGAACCTTTTCTACTTGCTTGATAAATTGTCCTATAAATTTCTTTGCCGAAAAGCGAGCCATTTTTGTGCTCGCTGTTTGATGCGTTCCTCCTCTTTCCCGATTAAAGTTGAATCTATTTTAATTGTTTGGTCAACGTTTTATCAATTCCTTTTTCACGTTCAAGTTCGAAGACATTCGATAACACGATGCAACCGGTGGTTTTGTGATTACTGTGATCTTTATTGACCCGATTTTAAGGTAATTCTTACGCTAATCTTGCTTCTTAATAAGAATTACGATAAAAGTAGATTGTAATCAGCATTTTTAAATCGAATTTTTAATTTTCACCTATGAACAGCTCACGCAAAGTTGCGTGTTGTGTCGTGTAAGCTGTAAAGACAATGAGCTTTTATTATTATGAAAACGAAATTAAAATATACAACAAGTAGATTATCTTATGGAAAATTAATTACGTACAAAATTGAATTTTACAGGTTCTACATGTTCATACATTGTCGGATATAGAACTAGGAAATGCTAATATTCACTAAAAAAGAGAGTCATAATTCTTTACAGAAACACGTATGATACAAATCTAATTTTTGAGAAAAGAACTTTCAAGTCATGCTAATAAATCTGACATGTGATTTGAGAAATTACCGGGAATATTGGAAAACTGTCGAAACTTCTACTCAATTATTAACACTTCGCCTACCTCATCAGTCATATATCGGCGACGTAATTTTGTATTAGAAATCCATTTTTATCACAATTTATTACCGGCGCCAAACTTTGTCAAGATCGGTATCAAAAGTAGTCGCGAAGGTTACAAAAGTAATTGCCGTCATAAATCTGATCTTTTTCCATTTTGAAAATTATCTGGCGCGACAGCGATCACGTTAACAGCATAAATTGTCGATGATGTTCACGTGAACGACAATTATGAATATATGCGGGTTCTGAAAATTTTTGTCGGCCATCGTGACACGGAATCTTTTCGGTTTTCATACACGACATCAATTCACTCGATACGAAAGTAATATTTACGAGCATCGATCGGAACGCTGTAATATTTCTTCTCTTCAAATCGAGATCCACCGGGTCATCGTCGCCACCTGGGGGAATAAAAATCTTGTAAATCTGCCACCGCGCTGATAGTAGATTCCGGGAGCAATAAATAGAAAATCTTTCCTAATCATTCGGCAGAGCTACAATAAATCAACAATATTGTACCAGATTAAGAAATTTTCATTCCTCGAAATTGAATAATCTAGGTAGTCCCAATTACTTTATTATTTGTGGCATTTTTATTATTAATTTTGGTATTTCTTATTATACACGGTACATTTATTATTACTTTTGGTTTTCATTAGAACCACGTTCCGATGAAGTTTTTCAAACAAAATTTTATTCGGACAATATATCGACGAAATTTTTCAAACAAAATTTTATTTGGACAATATATTGACGAAATTCTTCGAACGAAATTTTATTCGAATAATATTCCGACACGTTGGCCGTTATTCGAATAAAATACGTCGAACTCTGTCCTCAATGTCCTCAAGTTTCCCGCAGTGAGTGCCAACGAATTAACACGCGAGATACGATTAATCTACGCGTTTGACAAGTTCTCCGAACTTACTTGCGGCGTTAAACCCTCGCAAGAGCAGCAGGGCGCGCGCGCGCCTTTATTTCCCGGCTGCCGACGTTGGAATAAAGAGACCATTCAATAAAATATGTGAAACGCCGCGGCGCGAGATAGGCAAAAGACGCGCGTTGAACCAGTTGAATAGTCGGCAGGAGTTACAGCGTCCGCGGCGACGTTTAAATGTTTGACTTCGCCAGGTAAATGCGGAGTTTCTGTAGAATTCTCGCGTAAAGGGGACGTTATTGCCGCGATACTTAATCCTATATACAGTGGGCTTTAAGCGGTAATAACGTGGGACATTATTTTCCCTTCGTCAGAATCTGAGAGATTACTGTAAACGATACGAAATGACTGACAGCGAATTAAGAGTGCCGCGAGGATTTTAATTTCGACGAGCTTAATCCTTCGTTCTCTCTCTCTCTCTCTTCCCTCCCCCTCTCTCTCCCTCTCTTTTCGTGTCTCTCTATATTTACTGCTAAACGTAGTCGACATAGTCGGCCTGTTATCCGTGATATTTCATTACTCCGTGCACGTGTGATTAAAGACTTCTCGGCGGCAGGAAATACGAGCATTCTTTAATCCCCGTTGCGAACAATTGTTTTGTTTCGAGCACTTATGCAACGCTACGATATGAAATAATTGATAAAATGTTCGTTACACGAAAAAATGTTTCAGATAGAAGTTGCATGGTTTATAGAGGGCCGCATATTCTCGTAATCAGTTTTGCGTTACTTTGCTTTTTCATCGAAATATGAAAGGTCACCCTGAATTTTTTTCATGGAATGGTTTATATTTCTTCCCGAATTCGGATGAAACAAATAGATAATAGGAGGTATTGATCAAATAACGTTTGAATCGATTGAAAGCGAACTATTTAAAATTATGATAAACGAAATAATTTGGAACATTTCTTTAAAACTTACAGCGACCTAATGGAGTACTTGAACGACTTTAGTCTATTAATACTTTGCACTCGAAGCCATTTTAACTGTAATTCTATGATAACTTTCCCGACGTATAGCATTTCTATTTTATATAACAAAATGTATTTTGTGCATGTGCAAATTGGATCTTGTAACTCATGCGACAACAGTTATACTTTTAATAATTCACGAAATCTCGTATTACATAATATAAAAATTATTTTGAAACGTAACAATTTTAGTGGCGCTTCAGAGTCTCCACTCGAGGGCAAAGGGTTAAGGTTAGATTATAAATTGTCAAGTTTTGTTAATCTCACCGTTAGTTCTCACGAGTTTTTAAACCTATCTCCTATTTACATGAGATTTCGAAAATATACATATGTGAATAAATGTAGAATTTGTTTGATTTATATATTACTCAGTATTTCTCTTTTAGATTGTTACGGCGTAACAATGAATTAAGAATGTCAGGTAAAAAATACCACATGATACGGCGCAACAAAGTTGCAAACTCCGACCGTAGGCGCGACCATGCGACCCTTTGTCGGCTGCACGCAGTCAATGCTAAGCCCTGATTGGTGCGCTCTTGGGCCACCAAATTAGTATAAAAGGTCCGACAAAAAATAAAATTCAACATTCGATCAACTACAACCATACTACGCAGAACCTCTGTCTCTCGAAACATTACCTCGCTAGTCCAACATTAATATTAAAGTGATTTATTGTAAACTTGACTGATTTATTTAAACATTCACTTGTGATTAATTTCCCAACGTGAAGTCGAACGATAACTGAAAGCATCTTTCAATTAAGTTGCCTCAGAGCTACTTCTATTTTCGTTCGCGCCGAAACATAGATGATACGAAGCAAAACAATCTCCAAGATGTAACGCAACTCCACAAGACTTGCATATTTAATTTGTTGCTCAGCCTTTTTTGTTTTTGGAACATACATGGCAATCTCTTCGTTTTCGTTTGTTAATTTCGGGAACGAGTATTAGCTGCTGTTGCGTCAACTAACCGGAAAGTCTATCGATCTCATCATGATGGAACAAGTACTTATCACAAGCACTTACAAACCAAAAACTTGCCGACGCCTGTAACTTATTGATACTTGAACAAAACAACAACAGAACACCGCGCCATATTGGGCGGTACCGTGCGTAAATGTCGTATTAAAATGTTATTATTTATATTATAATTCGCGATTATCCCGGGTATCTCGCACAATCGCGGCAATTGCGACTCTTACCCTACTTGCTCGACGATCTCTTTCGTTGAATTTGATGCCATGAATTCCCGGTGCTACGTACACCGCGTTCGTCGACGAGTCGCGCCTGGGACGTCGAAAGTTTCTGATTACGGGACCAGGAGCTATTAATTTTTCGTTGCCGGTTCGAATAGCAAGCGAAGGAGCCCGGTTTGAATTAGTGTTAGGTTCCGCTATTAAAAGTTGCCGGAGTTCAATTATTTTCACACCGGCGTCTGCCAACGAAACGATTTCCGACAGGAGATGGAAACTGCGTTCACAGTGGACCTATCTTTCCAATCTTATTCCGCGGGGACTGACATCTGTTCGCCGAATTGAAGAAAGTTCGCCGACGTCGCGGGGTTAGAGGCGGGTGAACGTTTTGAAGATTTAACCGCTGCTAAGAGGTCGATGTAAATCGAAGCGCGCGCAGCCAATGCCATCGGAGTTTTATATGGGAGCGCGAGAAACGGTTCCGCACTTTTTCACTGGAGTGCGTTCCTCGGCCCGCGAACCTTATTCGTAATAACCTTGCCCCGAATACCTCGCCTCCTCCACGCTCAAAACGGTATTCTACATAATCGCGTTCCGTTTCGGGATCCGGCAAATAGTTTTTTAGAGCCTGGATTTGCCTTCTTTTTAGCTACAGTGGCTCGCAGATTTACGTTCGGCGAGACGCGAAATTGCTTTATTAAAAGTTCATCTACTTCACAAATTCAATACTAATTTGATCTTAAGCAGTTTTATTAAAGGTACGCGAATCCTGTATGCAAACGGACGAATATAATTTGCACAAGGATGGATTCACGCAAGACCGAATATATTTAGACCCTCCACCGTTTGGATTATAACGTTTGCTTGAATTGGTAAATTTATTCAGTGGTTTCCTGTGAAAGGGTCTTCGCGAATCCAAGATTTTTCAAATAAAAACTGTGAAACCTGTCAATCGGGCCAGCATTTCTATCGAGCAAAATGACAAGACCGCGTTTATTCAAATACCGCAGGATTTTCATTATGATACACGCTCGAATAACTGAATTTGTCCAACGAGGCACGGCATAAATACTTTCGCAATACCTATACGTGATATGCGCGATTTCTATAACAGTGTACGCTTCGATGAATTTTATTCTGTAACTCCTCTTGTGATTGTCTTTGTTTCAAAGCTTGGAAGCGTTTCAACGATTATGAAGTGAAAAATTTGAACCGTATCAGTCGCACGATTATCTTGGAAATGAATTTATCGTGCGAATATAAGGTACGGTAACTCTCGGAAGACAATTTAAAAATTATTAATTTAGGAGCATTTACTATTTGATAAATTGTCGGTGAAATATTTGGTATACAACGCGCAAAACAGTTCCAACGAATAAACCAATGAATTGTTCTTTCGTTTCTTTATTAATTGGAATACACCGCGCAGAATAATATCGAATGATTTTAAATAAATTACTTTTACGTTTCTTTATTGCTTTGGTTATTCCATATGAAAAAGCGTTATAAAACATTGCAAGAATTCGCAAGCTTTTGCGAATGGAATAAACTGGATCAATAATGACAGCGAAATACAAGGAAAAAGTGGTTAAACGCGGTGGAGAACGATAATCCCTTAAATTCGATCCAGTAATCGTTCTCGCTCCGTCGATGAAATATTAACAAAAATTTTCCAGAAGGTCGCGCTTTACAAGCGGGATCCCTCATAATATTAATTCTGACCATAAATTTCGTTACCAGGGGCTCGATAAGAACAGCATCGATCACTTCGAACCTGGCCAGCCAGCCACAGGGCAAAGATCTTATCGAGCCGTGTCCATCTAGTACGATTTGTGCCTCCAGCTCCACCCTCCCCCCCTCTTTTTTCACGGAAATTCCATAAATTATTCCGACCGGCCGCCGGAAATTGAGCGGTCGACCCGATCAGCCATAATCTCACTTTATACTAATTCCGGTATCGTGCGGCAGTTGGCAACAAATGGAATTAGATCCAGCCGCGCAAGTTCCACGATTCGAACGGTAGAGCAAAAACATGAATGGTCCGGGCTCGTTCTCCCCACCACCGCGTCCAGACCGATCCTGGTTCCTCCTTTGTCTCGAAATGGCCGATCATCCTTTCGCCCTTTTTTGGCCCCATTGTGTTTTTTCGCCGGCGAGCTTAATCCGCTCATTCTTCGACTGGTCTTCCGATAAGTAACTGGCAGGGTTAGTTTCACTATTGTCGATTAGGATTTCGTCCGCTCGCGCTTCTGTTTTTCCGTCCGCTCGTCCGCTCGTCCGCTCGTCCGCTCGAGGATCCGTCCTTGCCAAACGTTGTAATCTTCTTTTAGCTTCCTGATTCCTCGATCCGAGCCGCCCTCCCCCCTCCCCCCTCCCTCTCTCTTGTTCTGCCCGTTCGATTTTGATTTCAAGACCTCGGCCATTGTTTACCCGGCCGATCACGTCCGACCAGCTCCCAGCATGGCACGCTCTTTGCCTATTCGCCGAGATTAGTCTTTTCTATTTCCATGATAAATCACGGCCTCCGACGGGACTTCTCTCTTCCACGTTCCTTTTCCACTTGTCCCGCCCCGACTTAACCTTGTTCCGCTCGTCTCATCAGGGATAAGTACTCGGCCACGTCGGAACGAGCTGGTTTATCATATTAGGCTATTCTATTATAAGCGGGACACTTCCATGTAGACCCTCCAAGCCCGGCCTCGTATTTCGTTGATTCTTCCCGGGAAGAACTGTTTTAGGGAGCTGCGCGATTCTCGTGGAATCTTTGACAAAATTCGATTCAACGAAGGCGTTTCGCTTGCTAAGCGGGCGCTTCTAATTTTACGATGCAGCAAAATTCTTAATAAATTGAGCTGCTAACATATTTCCAGTCGTGTCTCAAGTTTGCGTGATAAAACATGTGACTGTATAATGTTTATAATTCTGCCTATTTAACGCTTTACCGACCGGTTGTTCGGCTGTAAACTTTTGCGTCATTATGGAGTAACTAAATGTGTTAACATTGTTACATTTCGATGACATTAGCGTTAAAGAATATTTATTTTATTTTCATTTTATTCTGCGCGAACTATACATATATGGTATATAAAAAATTATATGATAATATTGGAGCTTACGGAGATGTGATGCATATATGATAAATTGTTGGTTGCCATGGTGAAAAGCCGATTTGTGGGCTACCGGTCGGTAAAGTGTTAAGATTCAACAATTGCATCAATCTTGGTTGATGTTCCCCTTCCATAGTATTTCAGTAGTATTCTACGAAATGCTGATGACTAATACTAAATAAATGTTATCCTAATTTCGATGAACCTCAATATTTTATGGACATTTTTAAATACGCACAGTACTGTAAGAGAAATGTTCAGAGACCGCGTTACAAGGGAAACGTTCAGAGAACGTATCATAAGGAAACTGAACAATTGCTAAACGAGATTAGTTCATATTGGTAATAGTTTAAGTTAGTAGATTAGCAATAGTTCACGTTTTTATTA
Source organism: Augochlora pura (assembly GCF_028453695.1). Lineage (NCBI taxonomy): Eukaryota > Metazoa > Arthropoda > Insecta > Hymenoptera > Halictidae > Augochlora > Augochlora pura. Next base: position 9,372,624 of record NC_135777.1, read on the forward strand.
CTTCGTGACATTCCATTGGTTATTTCCATGCCGCGCACAGGCGCGACAGGTGGTAGCTATAACTTTATGAGTGACAGCCATGATTGGAAATTCAATTACTTATTTGCCAGCTGAGTCGTTGCTTTATTAGTATATTAGCACATGCACATTAACACGTTGATTATTATTACGGTTACGGATCACCGGTGCAATTAAATTGTTTAGAACCGATTACGGCGGAATAGATGCTGCCAAATATATGTATATATTCCGACGAGCCGAACAACACGGTAAACGCAGAAACTAGAAAATACTATCTCGTAATTAACTGCTATTATGAATATAGATTGTTAGCTATTAGTAATTATAAGTCGGTTATTATCAACAGATTTTATGTTATAAACGTCGTCGATGGTGCACAGTTGTGAAAAAGCTTTGCGAGGATTAACCTCTTAGGCACGACGCGTCACTATAGTGGCTTTTGTGAATGTTTCGTGCTTAACTCAATTATTTTATTAACCTTTTAGATACGGCAGGATTTTGCGCAAATAAAGTTTTTCGTAACTAAATTACGATTTTCTCTTAATATATATGTTTTCCGGATATCTATATATAGTACTAATAACATATATTCTTTTCTTAATATATTGTATATACACACTTTCACTTCAATTGTTTGCTTTAATAAATAATAAAACGATTGAGTAAAGCACGAGCCATTCGCGAAAGCCACTATAGTGGCGCGTAGTATCTAAAAGGTTAATTATTAAAGTAAACGATTAAAGAGAAAGTGTGTATGTACAATACACTAAGGAAAGAATATTCTAATTAACCCTTTGCACTCGAATGGTGACTCTGAGGCAGTAAAATTGTTCTATCATGTTCTAAGATAATTTTTATACCAACAAAATTTAGACTCAAAAGATTATTGAATAGACAAGCTGTTGTATGAGCCACAAGAAACAATTTCGCATGCATGAAAGTGCACTTTGTCGCACAGTATGGAAATACTATGGGCCAGGAAAATTATTTCAGATTTACAGTTAAAATGGCTAACGAAAGCAAAGGGTTAATACTGTATATAGCTATGCGAAAAAAATATATATTAAGAAAAATGATAATTTAGTAATGAAAAACTTAATTTGCGCAAAATCCAGCCGTGCCTAACAGGTTAATCATCTAAATCGCTTGCCGTATTTTGATGATTGTGACTCGTAAATGAGGACGTCTTGCAGTAATCTGTCAAGTACGAATGTTCCAATAAATACTCTCTAATTGTCCTTCAGCTTGTAAACGAAAATGATCAATTTGAGTAGAGGAAATACGATTATTCGAGCTTCGAGGTTCGTTTATATAATTGCCGATTGCCAACAACTATAAAAATGAGGCGCAAGTCTCGCATAATCATATCTCTTTGTCCTGAATTGGTAAGAATTGACTCTATTCCGTTCTTTCAAGTCTGAATAAAATCACCATTTCCTCAATATGTAATAATTCAAGTAAATGTCGGAACAAGATAAATATTATATTATCTTCTCTTTCCAAATTAAAAGAATAAAGCAAGTTCTAATCGTTGTACATACTTAAGAAGATAATGAACACGATTAATGTGTATTGTTCTATATTAATCCCAAGACTGGATTTATTTAAAAATCGTATCGTTAGTATTAGAATAAAAGCTTGAATAAAGAAGTGTAGCTAAAAATTTCTCTCACAAATATTTTTATAGTATGAGCAACTGTAGAAGCAAAAACGAGAAACCAGTTATTTTGACTGGTGTGTCACAATGTAATGCATTGACGTTCCAATTTGCTTTTGATTATTATGCTATATTAAATTTTAACCACTCAATTTCGCTACAACTGTACAAAATCTGCAGTCTGGTTGCCGATATCTGCTTTAATGGAGACTGAAAGAAATCACGGTTCAGCATCGAGTGCAACGAATATTCGGGGAAACACTTTATGAATTCGTACTCTCGACGCGCAGATCGCTCTCGAATCTTCGAAATTCACGCGCGTTCGCTTGGCAACGCGAGCTCTCGAACGCCGATCAAAGTCCCGCGGTTTTGTCGCGGCTTGTATTCCACCAATCGGTAATCGTATTTTTCTCCAGGTGAAAGCTCCCCCGGCCCGTATCGAGCTGTAATATTTCTCGGTTTTCCCAGTCGAACTGTCACTTTCATTCTCGCGCGCTCCCAGCGGCTGCGTCGGTGTTGTTGCGCGAAGGGGGGGGCGACTCGGATCGGGCCGAGTTTCGTGCTTCAAAACCAGACAGGCCATCGATCCACCGGAAAAAAATGGATCCCGTTTTGCCGGGTAACGGGTCGTCGGAACGGTTTCTCGATTTCGCCGTAGATCGGCCGAGCTTTGTCCTCCGTTAACCGGATTTCACGCGTCCGCTGGTTGCGTTAATGTAAACCGATCAACTGGTTTCGATTAAGGGGTCCGGGAAGAGCGGAAACGGTCGAGGAACAGAGTGTGTACGTGTGTGTGAGAGAGATAGAGAGAGAGAGAGGAGACGGAAATCGAAGGAAAGTTGTATGCAAGACGGGGCCAGAAGTAGCAGAGCACCGGCTACGACAAAAGTGCGACGACTCTGTTCCGCCTTCGGGCGTTTCGTGAATAATTTGCATTATTCGCGCGGAAAGTTTCCCCTCGACGCGTTAATGGATCTTCGGGACAGGCGCGTCGCGTCGCGTCGCGTCGTCTTGCCAGACGAGGCTCGAGAAAAATTCACCTCGAACGACTACGATTCGTTTAAACCTTAAATCGTATCAGGTAAATGCTTCTAATTTCCGACACATTAGCCGTTGACCTTATAGACTCCTATCGGCGGGCGTGCAACTTATAGATGGAAGTTGGAACACGAATTTGTATGTAATTCGATTCTGCGTAAAACGTTTTGTGGAAATATATTTTTTGAAAATTTTATTTGTAAAATTACTAGCATTTGATGTTCAGCCGAATGTTTTTCCCATAGTGGCGCTATGGGCGAGATATCTCGTACCACAATTTTAAGGTATTTCATACGGAATGGGATTAAAGAATTTATTTATCGTTGAATCATTATCGAATTTCTGGTCATTAACAATAAACGGATTTCTTATTTTGTATTTTCAGATGGAAACATTTCTATCTTAATAGAAGTTAAACAGATCATCTGATCGGAGGTGGATAAACCGATTTCATAGTACTTTATTTTATGTAATTTTCTGACGTGGGTGGCCCTGGTTCTTGTTCATTTTGTCGTAGATGATATCATGCTTGCCGAAAGAGAATCATCCGTAGCCGTGTTTATAAGTACATATAAAATCTGTAAGTGTAATCTGCGGACGGAACACGTTACGCACAATGGCTTCTCCATGCTGGGAGCTTCTTTCACTTTGAATAGACGCTAGCTTATGCATCGTCTTTATCGACTGGTTCCTCGGCAGCATCGATTCCGTGGATCTCGTGGTTCTATTGGAAATTATTGATTTTATTAGCTCCTTTGTGCTGTAACATCGTGTTAGACTTGTTAGGAAAGATTTCGGGCATAATCTATTGAATAATAGTTTCTTGTTAACGTTTCGACGTCCATGCTGCAGGCTGAAAAATCACGTGAAAGTGAAGCGTTTCATTTGACTGAATCGAAATGTATTGCGAGGTAAATTTCGAAGAAAGCTCTTCCAAAATTTCTGTTGTCGATTCTACGAAAATATGGACATGTATTTCGTATTTACAATTCCGTTATTTCTACAAACTCAAATAGATCGATAAAATAGAAATGATTTTTTGAAACCTCAAAACCGGGAATGAAAATGAAATGCAATTTCTCTGTTATCGATATTTAACCGTTGCTATTACTATGGACAGACCATTGTATAATATTCCTCTTTTCTCTTGTAACAATCTATTACCGACAACACTCTAACGCGAATAAAAGGTTGTACATAATTAAGGTAATTTCGTGATGGTAATCAAAACTGCATAGTTTTAGTTGCTATGATATTTGCGCCTTGAACTATTTTAATAAAAATATGATTCGATATTATCAGAAATGTAATAATTATTTTACAGAGATCGCAATGTCGTTATAAATGCGTCGTAATAATTGGCCACGATCTCGGCAAATACATCTGTCGCATTTGAAACGATGCATATCAAATAGTAACATTTATTTGTCGATCCGTATGCGATTGCCCCTTGACTCTGTGTCCAAAGGGCGCTGTGTTTTGTTTCATGTCACGCGAAACGCGTTATTATCCGGCACACTGTTCCGAGGTTTACGAGGACAGAGAGCTTTGCTCCACCTATTTCAGAATAATTACGTCGTATCAGGTCATATTAGGCATAACATATTGCGCGTATAGACCTACATTAATAACAGCAATAATTACGACTATTATAATGTCAGCTGGTCTAAAACATAGATAGCAATATTCAACTAATGGAATCGATTCTGATGACACTAATAACCGAAATGGATCTCATGATAATAATAATAATGATGATGAAATTATTGTCAACCTCATGCGCGATAGAACTGGGATGTTCGGCATGGATTGATACGAGAACGTAATTAATTTGTACCTTGTCGGATATAACGAAAATAGAATTAGCAGGCCATCTATTTTCGTATGGAAATTGAACAAATGTTATATAAAGATGATATTCGGTTCGAATTGAACTGTCATTATTCAAGATCGCATCTAATTTTGATCGTTTTGAATTTTAATAGCAAATGTTCTAAAATTTTCATTTCTTTTTAACGTCAAATATATAATATATATATGACCTTTTCGGAGAAACCTAACGAAAAGGACAAATTAACATTAAATAATCGTTCATTATATATTCACAGTATCAGTGTACGCATTATTTATAAATAATCGCATACAGAAGCATCTAACAAATTCTTCGATATATATTTATTTACATCAATTGTATTCCTCGGTTATTAAATAGGTTATCACGTCATATTATGCTGCGGTCAATAAAGAAAATTCATCGCGCGGTCATTTAATTACACGCATACGGCATAATGCAAGTTCGCGAGCACTGTGCATTCTAGAAAAGTCTATATCCACGACGGTTCGGTCAGCTCTCCAATTATTTTTAATTATTCCAGAATGTCGTTAGAGTCTTCAGAGATCGGACGTGTCGCACGCCGACGCCGACGCCGACGCCGCCATTGACCGCGGGCAGGTGCCGGTATTATTAAATGACTCGATCCTTACAATCGGAAGAAGGCCTCCCAGGTGTATATAAATATAATGAACACGGCCCGATGGGAACGCGGGATACCAGGCTGCATAATAACACTAATGGGATTTTTATCTGTAATTGGATTAGACTCGCGAGGAAATTTGGGGCGTTCGTCATTAGAATATCTCTATTAACTTTCGGAATCGCGTAATTAGGTCGAAAGTGACACAGAGTGGGACCACTTTGTCTGTCAGAGAGACAGAGGAGAGAGAGAGAGAGAGAGACAGTGCATCGCATGTTCTAGTTAGTTTTCATATTAAAACTTTTATCAAAGCGTCGCGTCGCGCTGTGTTTTCGCTGTATCGGATTTCGGGAACGTTCTTATGTCAGCGGATGTTTTGCAAAAGTTGCGTCACTCTGGGAGAGCCTGGGGCAAAAAGCAAGGTATATTATCGCCGTATAGCAAATTTTAAATACGTTCTGCAAAATTACTATTGAATACGTAGTATCAAAGTATGCGGAGCAGTATTACGAACTGATCACCTGGAGTTTGATGGAGACATCGATTTCATCTTGTTTAAACAAAATGGTACGGTAAAACAGAAAACGTACACTTATCTAAAAGAGTTTATACTTGTTAGTTACAGCGAGCAATGTTTTTGTAATTTGTGTCGAGGCTTTTCTTAAACAATTTTCTTTGAAGTGACTGCTATGGAGGAAAATCGAGTCCAGAAAATTTATTGGAATGTATATTGGAACGAATGAGCATTGTCGTGATAGTTCTCGTTAAACTGGACAACATTTATTCAGGACCATTATTTCATGAACATAATTAGCTCGTCTTCGCTGTTGCCATTTAGTTACTTGCAGCGGTGTACTATCGTTTGGTAAGTGATAATACTGTTTTATAATTTCGTTAGCGTTTTATCTTTCATTAAGTGATAACACTGTTTTACCATTAATTTGAATGAATCATTTCATTCGAAACGAAAGAAGATTGTTATCGTACCATTTCACTTCTGAAATTCTGAAATCACTGATCACTTCTGAAAATGACGTCTGGTCTTCGTTTTATTAATAACAACTTCAAAACAACTATTATTTATTAAAAACGATACTATGACTCTACGATGAACTGCGTAAGAGTACAGTAAACAAAACTGCAATTAAACGAAATGACAGAAAGAAAAATAAAAGAAGAATGCTTGGGACTTTCTAGTTTTTAATTCTTAACATTTCATTCACTTAGCAATTCACTGAATGCGCTTAATTGACATCGAATAAATATGGCGAAATGTTTGCATAGTTAGGTAAGGTTTGAACGGGAAAATGATTCTTGTGAATTTTCGTAAAAAGATTATTCGCAGCCGGAAGACAAATGGACGGAATCGGACGGTCTCGTTAAAAAAGTATCGCATTTAATCGATCGATTGCATTTGCGTTATATCATGTTATTATTATTGCTGCCATTACTATCAGTCGATCGGAAAAGGAGGGAGAGAGGACGAAAAGTTGAATTGGCCGTTCAGCCCCGCGTGAATTATTGGTAAAAATAAACGAGCGATTTCACGATGTAATCAGCGCGAATTCGGCTGTGAAGTGCCGCGTAAAATTTCTCGTTTCTGCGTAACGGTAACAGGAAATGGACGGAAATTGTAATTAAGTGTTAATGAATCGTTAGAACCGGAATATTAAGCCCGGATAAGGTGTCGAGGTGCCCGGTCGAACTATTTGTTGGATGCGTTGCGAATACATGCGCGCGTCAGCATTACAGCGAGAGGGAAGCCCCGCTCGACTGTGTTCCGTAGCAATTGTACGTGCTTACCGAATAACGAAAAATTATCCATGGTTATTTATTAAATTGGAATTTCAATTTTCAATTTAGAATTTATATATCGTGATAATTTTCATTTCATTCTGTATCGCGGCCGATTTGATTGTTCTGCTTACTCGACAATTTTCGAATGTAAATATCGACGGAATTTCACCACGCTTTGTTTTATTTTAAGATGAAAATTATCATTCAAACGACAATTGAAATCGATATTGAATTAATATTGAAATTTGGAGTTAAACGATTCATTTTAACTTCTTGTGCGCGTTTGTGAACGCTTGCAAAACGAATGGTAAAGTTCAATAAACACGTGTCGGTGTATTAATCCACATTTTATTTCGTCGTGTCCATGATTTCATTCGAATCGATAATGAGAGTTCAAGTGCCTGATGATTTGGAAAATTCGAATGGTACGTACAAAACGAGCAGTTTCAAGCACTTCAATGGTATTTAGCTTACTGCCGGCACGTTGCTAATTACTACTATTCCCATTACTTTCGAAACATTAGGAAGAATGTGGTATTATCCGGTTTCCATAATGAACGGAAGATAATCAGATTAATGGTAAACAGATCATATCGTATTATCGACTATGTTCGTAACAAGCATAAACAGACCGTAATAAACACGGTCGGTGATCGTTTCAATCCGATATTATAAATATATCCTGGCATGCTGTACAGTTTCTGTTCTTATCAAATTCATTATCCTTACGAAATTCACTATTCTCATCAAATTCATTACTCTTATTAAATTCTCGCTATTTTAAATTACTCGCTATACATCGAGTAATTTATTTTTTCAATATTCTTGTTCCGTCCTGAACATAGGGCCCAAGAACGACACTCAGACAAGGAAGGCTAATTTACAGTTTATGATCCTAGTAATGGTAAAAGGCTATTTTTGAGGAACCGATCCATCAAGTAATTTTAATATTTCGCGCGACGCATGGTAATCGGTTTACAATCTCTTGTTCTCGGTCTCAATAGCGAACGCTGGCATCATAAAACTCGAGGATTTCCAAAGGGCTGCGCGGACAGAGGCCTGAAGGCCCAAGCTAGGCTCGCGACCGTTCCGCGAACGGCTATTTTTACGGTAAATTCAGACCTGGAGGAAATCCCTGTCAAACGTTGCGAAACCACCCCCTACCACAGAGTTTCTTCCCATCCCTACTTTAAACATTTTTCCACTTCCACCAAATTTCTCCTGCAACCGAGCTTTCCTAAAAGCTGGTACGACATTAAAATATCAGAATCGTCCTTACATCAAGTGCAGCAAGTTAGAATCGTTTTTACATCGAAGCCAGCCAAGTTAGAATCGTTTTAGCAACAAGTGAATCAAGTTAGAATCGTTTTTACATCGAAGCCAGCCAAGTTAGAATCGTTTTAGCAACAAGTGAATCAAGTTAGAATCAAGTTAGAATTGTTCTTGCACCGAGGTAGCAAGATCAAGGAATCATTTCACTATTATATATCGCGACGTCAATTATATCGAGATAACTTCTGTACAAAGTGTAAATAAACGGATTCTCCGGAGTTAGACTTACACCCTTTCTTCGTTAATCGGTCGAAAAACTAAGTCGTCAACGAAGCGAACGATACGACACAACAATTCTAATATCCAAACGTTCCATTATAAAGTCATTGTTTAGATCAACCACCAAGTAGAGAACTTGAATGTTTGTAGGTAACATTTTAGCATCAGGATATTACAAAAGTAACCCTTCAGAAAAAGACACCAACCAGGTAGACCTATTACATGAAACTCGATAAAACACAAAAACAAAACAAAATCGTATTCCGGTTCTATCATTTTTCCAGGCAGCTTGTTATTATATTTACCTAATGGGAACTTCATTTTGCATAAAAATCCGCAGAGAAATCGTAAATACTTCTCAAGGCTCGTAGCCAGTATCCCTCATTTCCCGTGCAGAATTTTACAGTTCCGTCTATCCGTTCCACGCTAACACTCGTTACCCGCTGTTATAACCGTGGAACGTGCCCCCTTAAACTTCTCACGGCCGATATAAACCCGGGAAGATTCGACCCCGGTGTTCTACTCTTTACGTACGCGGTCCGTCGAAGTGGACAGTGTTTTACAGCTCCGCGCGAAGAAGGAATTCGTTTCGAAGCGAGCCCGGACGAAGCAGGAAGAGGTACGGCACGAGTTGAAAACGGTTATGGTGAACCGGGAAGGTCTCTCATAACCGTTATAAGTAGACTACGGATTTTATGGAACACAAAAATTGTTTGCGTCAATTTCGAAACGTCGGAACCGTGTACAACCTTTGTTCGTCTTTGGAATAATTGTCACAAATTGGAGTTACTGCGTCGACGTTCTTAATTTTTTTTTTACAATTCTCTATATAGTTGTATCGCTTACATTTTGTAAAAAATAACCCGAAAGGGGACGGTGTCAACTCAAAAGGGGTGGGGTAAATACGATAGGGGCGCGGTCAGCCCTAAAAGGTGGGGGGATGGGGGGGGGGGTGCTAATACAAAAGTTTCAATACACCCTGTATAGGATGTTCGCGTTAAATCTAGCCAGGGATTTTCTTGCGAATAGCGGACGTTGAAGAAAAAAATGAAATGAAAAATTGTACTATTTTCTCAAATGCAATGTAATGATGCCGTAATTTCTTTTGTCCGCATCATTTTCTTAGAAGCGAAGCTTTTAATTTATAAATGGAAAGTCACTGTGTCGCATATGAATGAATTCGTTTCAGCACACGCTTTCTGTTCCGTCCTACAACGGAATTGTGCTTTTATAAGTCTTCTTCAAGTTTCGCATTTGAAGTCTATTACTTTAGTGCCCTTAATTAGAAGGCTATTACTTTAGTTGTATTTTTTATATCGCGAAGCTCATTAAGAAATTGAATTTAACTAAATCGATTTACTAATATAGCCGATAGTAAAATAATTTCGCCGAAATTAGTTTTCCCGGTTTATGGTAGGGTCGCCAGATGGGCCGCGCCGGCCGCTCGCTTCGGTTTCGGGGACCTACGTCACTAGCTTGGGTTTTCCCGTCCTACGTCACAGCGAGGCCCGGGCTCTCTGACTTCCCACTCCACCTCATCGATAGCCAATCCGCGTGCAAGCGTTCTTTCGGAGAAATTATAAAAGGGGCACAAAACTTGTAATTTTTAGTATTCTGGTTTCTGTATTTTATCCGCAAGTATTCTGTATTCTGTATTCTTGACCTTCCGCTGTATTATTCGCAACAAGTATTCATCGTCGCTCGTATAGCGACAAATCAACGTATCATCAACATCGTCTCTCATCCAGCTTCCGTCTTAGACCATCGAACTTAGTCTATATTTATATAGTACTTCAAGTTCAGTCTTCAAGGTCCGGACAAGCAACAGAACAAATCAACTATTACCTTCCTGCAGTTCGACTTCGCGTCACTGTAGCGATACATTTTATACGCGATAAAGGAAAACAGCTGTTCATCTTTAATTAGACGGACAGCGGGACTAAACCACTCCGTCGCACTGCGTAATCGGCCTTACAACCCGATAGATAGTTTATATCGCGGAGCATTAGTTCCGGAGGTGTTCACGCAGGATTCCTCCACCAAACACTTTCATATAAGGAAACAAATCCGTAGCATTTGAATTAAGAACTTAAAGGTCACCTTAGTTTTTTAAAAGGTAACACAAATCGAAAAATGTACGGACACCATTTCATCGTTTGCAGAAACGGTATAACTCTTCTCTGCATCATTTATGCCTAATGTTTACCATTTGCGAGGGAAACGCTGGCTAAATTTAACGAGAGCACCCTGTATAATAGTTCGAAACAATTATTCCCGGAACCATCTCGATCGACGAGCGGGGACGAAGCAGGGCGAGAGGTGTTCGAGCTGAACGCGTCGGCGGCTATCAGTCTGAACTGGGAGAGAGCGCGGGCAATTCGTTTCCATCGGTGGAGGTACTCCAGGACGATCGTGTCTCGGGACGATTCGTCACCGCGTCACACCGGCTCACGTCAGAATCACTGTTCCCCGATGGACCATGGCCGCCGTCATTAATCTAGCCATCGTTGTCGTTGTCGTTGTCGTTGTCGTCGACGGGACCGCACCAGCGAGCCGCGATCGTTACCGCTGCCCCACCGACGGGTATACAACGCCGCTGTACGACGTCGCGGAAAACACGATCCTTTTCCCTCTGTTCGATCCTCTTTGCGCTGTACCGTCACTCTTTCGGCAGCCGTTGATCGGTCTATTCGTTAACGACGTAATTAACTGGTCGCCCTAATTGCCGTGCGCCCCGAGCACCAGGCGTCAGCGTCATTGCCGGCACTGCGACCGGCTCGTCTCCCAAGCGACCGGCAGTTCAGAAACTCGGATGAATGCGAGAGCCTCGAAGAAACCGAATTGCACCGGTCCTGGAGCCATCCAGCCTCCATTCACCATCGGCGATCCTCTCTGTCCGTCCCTGTCTGTCTTTCCGGGATTTCTATCGCTCTGATATTTCATTATCAGAGAATCTATCCTACCCGGCCGTTGACGGTCTCCTTTTGCTCAGCCGTCTTCGATATTTCATTATTGGGAAACCTACTTCGCCGTGATTAAGGCCATCCACCCTGCTCCGGCTGTTTAGGGATCGAACCAACTTCCGTACCGGGCTTATCGATTTCATCGTCTAGATTGCGATCGGCTAATTATTTATTGCTTTTAACTATTCATCCACCTCCGACCAAGCTGCTGCCAGCTACTCGCCGACGTGCCGCTCCAAGAGGATTTACGGCGAGACACTGATTCGCGAACAGCAGTTCCGTGTTTATCGAAATTAACTATGCGAACTGGTACAAACTGAACTGCTCAACGAAATTGCAGCATAGGCAAATTTTAGATAAAAATTCAGCTGTCGATAACCCCGTGAAAAATCGTCGTAAGATGATCATTTCTTTTACTTTCAGACAGCGCTTTCCGATTTTAAGTCTGATGTACCCTTACCACTGCAAACCATTCAATTCGAGGCCATGTTTGTCGTATCGAAACTTTGTCAAGTCTCACCGAATGTATGGACTTTGTAAAATTCTCCTCGAACATGTCGTTTGCAGTCGAATGAAGTTCGATCTCTCTTCTTTATTTGGAAAAGTAAAAGATCGTGGTTACGATTTGTTTCGAGAGTCACGACAAATTTAACGAAAATTGATCAACGTCGAATGTCTGGATCGGTTTTCGGTTCTATTTAAAGAAGAATCGTCTCCCCGTGTCTGTCGAAAGTTCTACGATTTTGTCGCGAAACTGGTCATTTTTCCCGATTGCGCGCCGCATGCACCAAGAGGGAACCCCTAATGTCGGCGAGGCAGGTTCAACGGGAGTTTGAAAGTGTAATGAAGCTGTTACGAGGGGCTCGCGCGTGGCGAGGTTTGTTTGTACGGAAAATGGTAGTCAATTCGTTAGTGGATGCACGGACGAACCTGACGCGAAGTCAGGGAGCCGTTAGGATATTGGGTGGATTCGCGGGCGAGCCAGATGCGAAATCGGGGAGTCTGCTCTGCTAGAAAGTGAACGGCCAGATGAACCTGACGAGAGGTCGGGGATCTGCTGGGAAGGGTTGCTAGAGGAATCGTAGACGATCCCGACGCGAAATAGAGGAGCTGTTTGCTAGCTGGATAACGGACAGGCGAACCTGATGCGAAAGCTGGGAGCTATAGGGCACGATTGAACCTCAGGCGAAATCGGAGAGCACGTGAACGAGTCGCTTTTGGATTGTTACAACGAGTAAACGGCTCTGAGGCGAGATCAAATAGCCATGGGAGTGTTAGTAATAGTTTCGCTGGTTCGATGTTATTATATTATTGGTACTGTTCGAGTGATAAGCTTGTGTTTCGATAATTATCCTCTTGTTATACAACGACACGCGATATAGATTTTCAGTAATAATCTGTTAATTAGGAATGCTATTTCATTCTTTCCAGTCTGATTTGAATTCCGATTTATTGTTAACAACATTTAAACACTCGAGTAAAGTTAGACACGTGATAAATATATATTGTTTCCTTTTTAATGTGCGAACTCGTTATCCTGACATATTAAAATGTATTTCTTAGTTTGCTATAAGATTCAGTGAACAGAAACAGACATTTTTGTTTTATCTATTATACTAGGAATAATTGTTTTATCGTTCCCTTTTTAAACTAATATAAAATAGCTACTTTTAGTACTCCGTAAATGTAGCGTTAAATGCGAAACAATTAATTACATATGATAGAAGAAAATGATTTTTGTTTCATTATATTCCCATTCGAAGAGCATTTAAATTATGCCTTAAATATTTGTCATGATACTAAACACAATAGGGATATATAGGTTCTGCTATATAAAATTAACTTATATTTTTCTTTGGAGCACCTGTATTCTGTACCAAAAATGATTTGTTTACAATATTCCGCGATTTATAAAGGATTTACTACTGATTTAGCATTGGATTTTTCGGTCCTCGCGTCTGCGCAACATTGTGCACTTTATCGTTTTTAATTTGCTCAGCCGAGAGTTATCAATAGCCCCTCGACCTTGTACAAAAAACGCATAATCCATAGATGTATAATAATTGCTTGGCATACCACAAAGCACATATTCTCGAGAAGTCGGGACACTGAGCAGCTCGGTACGCTGGAATTCAGAGATAAGCACCCATACCAGTCCACCCCATGCACTATACTTACGCGGGAGTGCATGCCTTTTGCCAGGACCCGCCCTAAAAGCATTTTAATTGGCGTTAAGATATTCCCGCTTTTGACTTTACTGATCCAACGGGAACTTCGAAGAGGGGAAATCAGTTTTCCTTAGCCAAATTCGCGTTATCAAAAGCGACGGTAATTGGAATGCTTTGCATAGCTCGGTATATGTTGAACAACTTTTTCCTGTAGAGTAATTGCAGATAATATCGCGCATATTGATCACGCGAACCCTAAAAGCACGAAGCGACTCTGCTAACAATTGAAGATTAATCAAATGTTCGCCGTTCAAACAGAACGTTATTAGTTCTTGAAAAGGAATGTTGTTAGTTCTTATGAAATTATACAAACAAATAGATGCGTTAAAGGCTAATCAATCGACACTTTTCTGTTTACAAACATATTTGTTCGATATGTTCGCTCTTCAACATTAAAATAAATATCGCGTGAAAACAGTTGGAATTTATTTTGTGTTAGACGAAAGAATAATTAAAATAATAAACTGTAAAGCTACTGAATAGGAAGTTTTAAAATCTGTTTGATTTATAAATCTATTAGCTCGTGTTTCTTGCAATTTTGACAATTTTTTCTTTGCACAACGATCCACGATATATGTATTATTGTGTTGAATACATGGAAATCCGTAAAAAATCGTTTGTCGCTATCGATACGAAAAATCGTTGGTGGTCAGTGAAAACTGTCAAAGAGACACTTACAAGGCATCGATAAACAGCCAGGACCGTATCAATTAAGACACTCGCTGTCAGCTCGATCGAACACGGTTTCCGTCCGCACGGAGACGCGTCCGATTGACCGTGTCAATCAGAACTATCTCACAGTCAGCATACCGTCAATCAAGGGTACTCCCGTCGAATCAGTTACTCACAATCAGCCGGGACAATGAGTCGGTTAGTAGCTCTGAATCGATGCGTTGTCTTAGTTACCGGAGTCGAGGACCTGAAATTGAAAAGGATTGGGCATAATTAAACGGCGGCTATAGAAGAAAAAAAATATGCAAACCATTCGTTTCAATGTATCAATGCTGAACATCCTGCGAAGACAATAGCGTATTCTTTTCTTAGTATAAAGCATCGAGCCACGGCGTGTCTTAAAAACTTCTGTTGCCTGCGCGACCATTATGTTCTCGAAACGGAAACAGTTTTGAGCGAGCGCAGAGAAATGTTTTACCATGGAATGCCTCAATTTCACGAACGCTACAATGGACAAAATGTGGAGAACGTGTCGGGGAAATTTCTCTGTTGGCCGTTGCATTGTGGAATACCGGCGCCGTGTTATTAGAAAAAAAAGCACAGAATCGCAAGCGTCTCTTTGGCAATGCATCAAATTAATAAGCTGACATTTTTGGGCTTTCGAGAAATGATTTGCATCAATATGTCATAATATATTTCAATGCATTTATTGGTGCAATATTCAGATATATCATACGTGATATGCATTTATTTCAAATTCGAATTATCGGATACCTGATTTGATTTGGCACATGTTTTTCAAAGTTAAAGCTAAGCAATCGCTTTTCGTATCTCAGAGGCCGTGGGAATTCAGGTTTGAGTTATCCGAAATTATAGAAAAATAATTTAACTTTAGGAGCAGTGAATTCGTTTTAAGAAATATACCTTTCATTTGTACAATTGTCTCTATGCAGTTGCGTTGTAGATCCTAAATGAATAAGAGTATGATCGCATACGCTCGACAATTTAACATACAATCAATAAATATATTAAATAAAAAGAGAACACAGATTACAGTTGCTATGTAAGGAAAATATATAAATCAAATAAAATACTGAGTTTCGTTTGTGATATAAAGTGCACCAAATAGAGTACGCTAGTAAGCAATATCACTAATTAATGCATACAATTTATTAAGTAACATATTAACGTATACCACATTAAATAATAAAATACGTGGACTGCAGTCGCTGATTTAAGTAAAATAAATAAAATAACCTACTTTTAAATGTGTCAAATAAAGGGCGTTAGTAAACAATGGAAAACAGATGATCAGAAAGAATAACCGAACATCCGTAAAATCAAAATTCTTCGGTACAAATTTTCACAGTCATTATTTAATTGCAAGAAGTTCACGAAGAAGAAAAAGTAGGCGTTTGGAATTCGCGGTAAATTTCTTCAATCGAGAGCAGAAAAACCATGTACCATCCGCGGTCCGTTAATAAATCGTATCTCATTCCACCGGTCCCTTCGCCGGGTCTGTATCATACACAAGACTAGCATGATGTCGTGGAAATTAACGCTAATAGCTACACATACTATCTCGTCGCGCCTCTCTTTCCCCGAGGCTTCACATTCTCAGCCAGTTCCTTCGTTCTTGCTATGTAAATGCGCCGTGATTAGCAATTAGCTGTAACAAGCCTACGCCCTTCCTCATATACATATCTCACGACACATCGGGCTGCTTATCCACGGTATTACGAATTTTAAATGATACCCAGCCAGAATGTAATCCGCGCAAGATCTCGGCGAAGGAACGCGCGCGCGCCGCGAGATCTACGATAATTGTGGATTAGATTCACTCGCCGCGCTGCGGGAAAATTCGTTGATCTTGGCGACACGCTAACGAAGGATCTCGCCGTTTGCGTGGACAAACGAGGATAACGGTGATGGAGGACAAGTTTTTGCTCCGTTTCGGAATATGGAGCCGTATCCTTGCTAGCTTCTTGACGAAGGAGATCGCAGTTTCAGATTTTGAACGGCACGACCGTTCATTTTCTCTACAATTTAACCGACAATTCTGTTGTTTTATTGTGTCTGTAGATAATTTTTTATACTAACTTAACATACTAGCAAAATAAATTTATTTCACTTGTTAACATAATGAACGTACTCTACTTACTAACAAAATGGATGTACATACTTTGCTCGGTAAGAATGATGAAGTTAATCTGTTTAATCACAAAATAAATTTACATTATTTAGTGACAAAATGAACGTACTCTATTTATCAACAAAATTAATATACTGTACCCAATATCAAAATTAATCTACTCTACTCGGTAATAAAATGAAGTTAATCTGTGTAGTCACATTTATTCATTTACATTACCTAATAACAAAATAAATGAACTCTAATTACTGGCATAATGAATTTATCCTACTCAGTATGTTAAGGATTCTATAACGATTGGGTTTATGATGACTTACGCGACTTCCTGGCTATTTTTGAGCTGCAGAGCCTTTTTGGCAATTTACGTATTTTAAGCATCTGGCACCATGAAGAGACCAGGAGAAAGACGCCAAGCCCGAGACGAGACATCGGACCCTTGGACTTTCTCCTGGTGTTCAATAGCCATTTGACGTATCATAAACGCCGTGCACCGTGAAAATTAACGTACGCCAAGCGACCCTGTGCAGCCAGCGAATTTGGGGGAAACCCGAGGCATCGACCCTCGGAAACAACATTCCGAAGGGCGGTACTTGGTCTTTTGCAACTAATTTCGTATTGGCTGATAGGTGTTCGCCTCGTACGAAAAAGTAGGGATAAGAGTCTTCGTGGAACGCGAACGACCACGAAGACGCCAGAGTCTATCCAGAGACAATCAAGAGTCAAAACACAAGCACACAACAACGAAACACGATAGAAACCAAAGAGATACCCGACGACGCTCAGAAACGAAGAATAGCAGGGACTCGCCAGACTCTCGGAACCTCAGTACGGCCATTGTGACGGCCTTAAATAAGTGTTATTTGTTTATTAAAATAAAGCAAAATAAACAGAATGCTCTTTGCTTCCGAATAAAGTCCGATCTTTTACATCTTATTTAAAAAAAGGAACGTCGTTGCAATCTGTTTTCGCAAAGCTAAAGCACTGTAAAGCAACGTTTAACCCTTTGCACTCGAATGGCACCTCTTAAGCGCCAATGAAAATTGTTATGTAATTAACAAAATAGTGTTATCATTATTAAACACCCTTCTGTTAAAAACATAACAGTTTTACGAGTCAGAAGACTCAATTTCATATAGCAAATTATACTAAGTACTATACTACAGCTGGTCAAAATAGCAATTTTGGATCTAAGCTTCAAATGGCTTCGAGTGCAAAGGGTTAATTACATCATAGAAGACACAAATGAAAAGGTTAGTATTTGTCGCGTAGCATTTCCATGTAAAATAGACGACTACTAGGTTCAATACATAAATTTGTCCTAAGCACAGCGATTGTCCTCTTAGCAAGTATCCTTAAACAAGTATCTTTAAACAGTGATCCTTGGAGCCGGATCACGCACGCTCTAAACACAGTAATAAAATAAGTCTTTACTGAACTCAGTGAAAATATGGATGTAGTCTGTCCAAAGATGAAATTTAGTTTAATTATTTATAATGGGAAGAATTTCAGTTCGTAGACTTTGTTAATTTCATCACAGTTACACCGTGTTTCAGTTCCAGCTTGTAACGTAGTTTTCCCACGGTGCTAATGCGCGACGTTATATGAACCGTATTTTGTGTACAACAATGAGAATCGGATCTATAGTTTCTGTCACTCTCGGGGACGGAGCAGTTGCAGCAACGCGAAACAAACTTTGACATTTGTCAACCGTATAGATTCCAGTTGGTAAACAGATTTAATACGCGCGGCCATTTGAGCATGAGTTTTTCCCGCAAGCCGCCAAGCCGACGTTCTCGCATGATGCGCCAGTGGCCTGGTTTTAAAAAGGCCTGACAGTCGCGTTCGCCGGTATCGACGTGTCCTTTAGCTATTTATATTTCAATAGTTTATTATCCTTCGTCGGAGTTTATTAATAATATATCACGACGCAAAATTAACAACTAAAAAAACAGCCTGTTTCTTTTCGATCAAGCATCGCGTGGCTTCGAAAGTAACCGGGTTCGTTGGTCTTCGAAAAATTTCAAAAATATATATTAGTTTGGGGAAAAAGAAATCCAGTATTTTTTCGGTAGACGGCTGTAGTGGTCGATATCTGTGAAAGTATCGATCAAACAATTTCAGATTTATGCTCGTTGGAAAGGTCGCACTATAGTGACTCGTCAGAAAATTCGGGAGCTTGGCTGGGACGTTTTGATGCGTCCACCATATAGTCCAGACCAGGCACCAAGCGATTACCATGTTTATCTCGCATTGCAAAACTTCCTTAGTGATAAGAAATTGGTTTAAATATGGAATGTTCCACTTTTTACCAATCAACGTTATTGAAGCATAAAATATTCAAGTCCTCATAGTTTAACATGGTTAAAGTATAAAATATCCATGTCTTTATTGTTTAACGTCGATTAGATATAAAATGTTCAAGCCATACACTTTCACGTTGTTTAAATATACAATTTTCAAGCGTTCGCAAGCTTAAATGTTTTTTAAAAGTAAAACGAGAAAGTTTTGCAATTCCTTCAACAAATATGCTCCAGTGAATTGTTAAAATTGATTTCGGCGGCGCTCTTATAATCGATAACATCGATACTCCAATTATGATTCTAGAATGGAAGTTTATCTTTCGATCAGAAAACATGAATGGCCGTCGTGATGAAGCAGAATTGTTTCAACGTCGTGATTACCAGCTTGTACAATCCCGAATCAAGGAACAACGGCGTGTGGGCGTGTCAACTTTGAACAGGAATTGTTGAGATATACTCGAGCAAGAGCAGTCAATAAAAAAAAAACGATTATATTGTACAATTGACTGTATATTTCTATCATCTTTCGCTTTGTCAGGTATAACGGGTGGCCGAGCATGGTCCGTGGCGTACGGTTTTTACTCATTTTATTTTCAATTACAATTCTCTGGTCGCGCGGCAACCATTTTTCCATTTCAAATGACTTTTACGATCCCGCGAATCACCACGTTTTGTTAACTGAAATGTTTCTTCCCGTTGACAAACGTTGCAGGGCTGTAATGTTGTAACGAAAATTCGAATTAGTTTGCCGCGATATTAATTTCACCAATTGTTTGTTTGCCATTGAATTCGCGATAGTAGACGCTTTAAACATACTTTAAGGTAATTACAATTCTGAAATATTTTCTTGTATGTGACTATGGACGTGATAAATATAAATATATGAATTTACGTATAAATTTAGTATTTATAATAAATTTTTGTATAAATTTATTGCTTATGATAAATTTATTTAGAAATTTAATATTTATTATAAATTTATGCATAAATATAGTATTTATTATAATTTTATGTATATTTAGTATTTACTAAAAATTTATGTATAAATTTTATATTTATTATAAATTTATGTATAAATTTAGTATTTATCATAAATTTATCGTAAATTTTATGTTTTTAAATAATTATGTACAATTATTATTTTTAGTAAAAGTGGACGTAATAATGATTTTTTAATAAATATTTATACGAACTTAATTTCCCCATAAATTTGTTTCTAAACTTTACATTTTTATATAATTTCATGCAAATTTATATACAAGCTTAACTTCTGTTATAGATTTATTCTAAATTACATTATCTTTGAGTAATTACATGAAATTCTGTTTCATAAAATCGTATATAAAAAACATAATAAGTAATACATTAATATTATAATTACAACAGTACGAGATACTTTACATTAATTGATACATAACCTTATATCTTCAATTTAAATAATTATTCTTACTTAAACCGCAAAATCTATTAAAATGACTTTTACATAAAATAACTTTATAAACTTCTACATCTGCAACAATATATATTTTTATAATTTTGTGAACATTTAAACATATTTAAATAACAAACATATCTCTGACGCTTGTTATTACCTCGAAATAAGACACTTTCTAATTTATTGTGATAATTATATGATATATAATATATAATAATATATACGATAATAAATATATATTGTATAATATAATATAATAATACTATA
The DNA here is from genome assembly GCF_028453695.1 of Augochlora pura. NCBI lineage: Eukaryota > Metazoa > Arthropoda > Insecta > Hymenoptera > Halictidae > Augochlora > Augochlora pura. Next base: position 9,393,179 of record NC_135777.1, read on the forward strand.
TATATATATAATGTATATAATAATAAATATATATGCATAATAATGATAAAAATAACGACATCCAATTATCCGAGAAAAGTGGCTTTTGATCGACCCCGTCGACCCTAAAATTCAACAAGTTCCTATATGTGAGAAATACTGTTCAAGATGGTCAGTAGCTTTTTTCTATTCAAGTTCAGTCCGGAAGATTGGCTGTACAGGCCGCAGAGCTGATTAAACTTTTTACTCAAAGGCACTAATGATTTACCGGATAATCTAGCGGATCCCTGGGAAGGTCGAAAGATCCGCGTCGACGTAAAAATTGCTCGCCAGCCGACTTATTTAATTACCTGTAATTAACAGCTACACCGGGGCCCCGCGTAGGGATCGATTGAATTAAATCGCGGGGCAATTTCTGAAACGGCCACCTCGTCGAGGAACCGAGAACCGGAAAATGAATTCGGTATTTCCTTTTGCCTGCAATTGGATGCGGACTTTTATCCTGGCAAGGGTCGCTTTTCTTTTTTTCGCCCGTTTCCAGTCCGGTAACGATCCTTAGATTCCACGAAAATTGTAATCAATTTTACGTCCGGGGAATTGAACTCCCATTTGTCGCAGCAATGTGGAGATACAATTTTGATATGCAGCTATAATAACATTGTTGCGAGTTTTTGTGGAAAATACGATTTTTTTAATTGTACGAATCGAAAGTTAAATGACATAATACAGTGGGTGTGAAAAATATTTTTACACCTTTTAAAACAGAATAACTTTTTTAAAAATAAAATGACACTATTTTGTAATTCTTTTATCTTGTCAATAAATTGTAATTTTTGAAAATAACTTCTTAGCCGTTGTCTAGTAAACTCTAACATTCCAGGAGAATTTAGCTGCAAAGAAAGTTGTTCCGTTTTATATGGTTTACGAGTACTTTTTACATCTATTGTATTTCTGTGTTACAGTGACCTTGATATAAATAGCATCAAAATGTTATAAAATTCTTGTAATCTTCCTACAGTTTTTTCTTTGATATACACCTTTCTCAAAATCTGCTTTAAATTGTGAATGCGACATTTGAATTTCTTGTTTTAACAATGTATGTAATAACATATGCTGTCTTCAGTATTTCCTTTTCAATATTTTCCATTCCAGTTACTATCAAACAACACTTGCAGATTTTCGTGCACTGAATAAAAATAATATCATTCAAATTCGGATATATTAATTTAAAAGGTAATCGAATTTTTATTGCATATAATTTAATTCGATCAATAATATCTGAAAATTTGTTCTTAAATCGTGAATTTTTGAAACGTTAAATTGTAAAATTTTATTCTGTTATTATCTACTATTGCTCTTCAATGAATATTTAAACACACTGAGATTGTTTCGAAGCGAATTATGATGTAGCTTGCATTCATTAGGAAACATATTTACGAGCGTTAGGTAAATAATAAGCGTTATTACAGGCGCCAATAATGGATTATGATTGTAACATAAATAGAGATTATTAATAACAAACAACAGTTCACTTAATCTATAATCGGTTCTGCACAAACGTATTCCGAATTTACAAATATAGTTCATTTAAATTAGATGTATTACTGCTAGCTTCATAATGTTTCCTTTGAGATATAAATATAGATTGTTTTTCGACGTTGTTTTATTTAAGGTTGTTTAACTAATTATGAATATTTTAAGAGCATAGTAAACCTTTTTTAAAAAGTCAAAATTATGTGAGTTACAGACTGTTTCATCGAGACCGTTTCACAAAAACTCTATTGATTGTTACCATGGTTCCGGAAATTTTATTGAAAAAATGCATATCGACCGCTCAGAATGATACCGTTGCGATAAAAAACCATCCAAAACTTTATTAATTGTACCTTCTTAAAAACGACAGCTTCTGATCACAGTTGGACAAATTGTATTCGGATGAAGGATAAAAGATAGTGACGAATAATATTCGACATTATCGAATTTATACCTTATAAATACAACATAAATATATTTATAGCATTATCGAATAAACATTAGGCAGAAATTACGTAAAGGAAATTAAATAGAGGAATTCATACGGAAAATAATTGATTTGAATAGCGTTCATCGATTTATTTCTTCCATATTACTTTTTTGAATTATTCATATAAAGGATTATTCTACTAAAGAATTATTTGAATAAAGTATTACTCTACTAAAGAATTATTTGAATAAAGTATTACTCTAATAAATAGATGGAATAATTTATTCGAACAAAGTATCGATGAAAAGTTGATTCGAATAGAATATTCGGCTGAAAGGAATTCATTTGAACAATTATCACACATAAATACATACTCGAAACAATCCAAACAATGTCCGAACCTGTCTCAAAGCAGCGGCAGCAGACTTACGGCCCGCCTCACTCGTGCATCACGCGCGAATCTTTCCGTCACAGGAATCGCGATCGTAAACATAATTGCTCGGAAGTGGTTCGAAGCGATCGTTCGAATATCATCGGCATGTACCGGCGAACGGTGCCAATTGCGTCGGCCCGAGGAAGCAATAAAGTCCGGCCGTCAAATTTAATCGGCCGCCATGCATCTTCCGGGAAGTTCGAACCACTGCCAACCGGGCTCCTATTACCCCGGAGGCTCGGTCGCTCGTCGAAATAAAAATCGCGTAACGCGCGAGTTAATAGCGTGTCGGCGGGGAAAGAAGACCGGCCCGATAGAGACATAAAAACGCTCGTTATTTACGTAAACAGCCATAAGACGGTCGAGGGGATTCAATTTGCCGCGAGAGCGTCGTCTTCTTCCAGTTATCAAACTCCGAGCAGCCGATCCTCGATTCGCGGCGAACAAAAAGGAACTCGAGACGTGAACAGGGCCGTGGTGTCAGTTGCTTAACGCAGCTGAGAGAGAAAGAGAGAGAGAGAGAGAGTGTTCCATAAATCGGGTCAATGAATAAATTGAAGTACACAATATGTTCACAGTATGCGCTTGCTTTCAACCACCTGTATTCAAATAAACATTGTTTTTACAGCCGATTTTTTCGTAACAAGACTTGCGCGAGTAAATTTATAAAGAACAATATTCAAAAACATGGGCAGAATTTTTACAATCATTTTTATGTGTTCTACATAGTTTTTATTGTATTGTTTATGCTACCGTTTCAACTAGGGATCATAATCGGTGCGTTCACCTCATCCGTATTTGAATAAACATTCAGTCTAATCCGTATTCGAATAAATATTTGTCTCACAGCGGATCATTATAAAACGGTATCTTTATAATTGTATATATAAAGAACAATGTTGAAAAATTTCATTAGAATTTTCATATACATTTTCATGTATCTCACCTATTTTTTCTTTTATTATTTGCACCATTGTTTCAATAAGGGGTTTCATTCGAGCGGCGTTTCATAACGGGTGCTCTACAATTTCGAAAATCCTTGCGCAGTAACCACGCGCGAAAAAGTCTCTCGGAACCGGAGGCGTTAATCGCGCGTCAGCAACGCGGTAGATTAACACTCGGCGAGCCCCGGCGAACAGGTTTCCCGGTGCCCGCAGAAAACATGGGAGGGAGGGGGGGGGGGGGGGGGGGGGGGGCGGCGGCGTTCGCTTAACCGCAATCCTGTTCGCCGATGAATTTTTCACGCGGTACGACACGTCTGTCTCGCCGTCTCTGAATAAGTGAACATATTAAAACCAGATGGGCATCGATTCGCGCCGGCGAAGTTCGGAATTCGGGCGGAGCGGGCCGCGCGAACGGGGGGCGGGGGGGGGGGGGGGGGGGTCGCGTGTTCATGTCGCATGTGTGCGGGCTCCGTCGAGCCGCAGGGTAATATCTAAGAAATTGCTGACATTTTCATCGGCATTCCCGGCAGCGTGAGCACGGCGGTAACGGTACGTGTGCACCTATCGGAATGCGTGTGAACGGCGCATAGGGTCGCGGCCCTGTCGTAGGGTCGCGGCAACAAAAATGGACGCCGGTTGGGAAAGAATTTGGGTCAATGAGAAAGTTGCGCCGCATCGTCGCTTCGACGATTGAAACTTGAAACTCTCTCACTTGCTCTCACTTGCTTTCTCTCCCTCTGTCTCCCTCTGTCTCTCTCTGTCTCTCTCTGTCTCTCTCTCTCTCTCTCTGCTTTTAGATCACGGATTGTGCGCCGCTGGAAATTGCCACCGAAAGGCATTTCGGCGAAGGTAATCGTCACTTGATGATACACATTTTCTCTCACTCGTTCTCTGTCTTTCGCTCTCGCCATCTTTCTTCTCTACCTCTCGCGATACTTTTCACCCTCCAGCCCCTCTCTTTAGATTTGTAAGGTTGCCACAACGCAACGCGAGGATTTCTCGAAATGTTTCGGATCTTGTTCTGATTGAAGTTTTTTAAAGATTTAGAGTACGGTAGCGCAGCCAGTTACTGTGGGATAGTTAATACTGTCTTTTGTTTGTTTTCAAGTAAAATTGTTTTAACCCCAAAAAAATTGTGGGAACGAAAAATCAGATATTATAAACCTATACAGGGTGGGGCAAATAAAGTGTTACAAAGCAATATCTCCATTATCGTTAATGATACGCGGAAATGCTGGAGGAACAAATTGTTTGGTTCGAAGGGCATTAATAGAAATCTCTGTGACGAGCCAGACTCATCAAAATACGGCAAGGGGTTAACGTGCTCTGAGATCTTGGAACAATGTTTTTTAAGCATGCCGTTTAGAATATTGTAATATTCAGACCTTCCACTTCAATTCGTGGACCGAATTAAGTCTCTACGTTTTTTTCTTTCAAAATTACGGCAGTTTAAATGATTACTGTACCGCCGGCATTCGAATAACCTAAGGTACCTCACGAGGAGGATGCACGGTCAGGCTTTTATCTCATGTGTACGTGTTTGGTGTACTTTTAGTGTATGTTTAGTGCAAGTTGAGTGTAAAGCGAATATATGCTCCAAGTAAGTGCGTTTGTCTTAATGTGTTGAGATTATTCTATTTACGGACATGACTTCAAGTTTAGGATGCTGCAGTCATGGGGGCGTATGATATTGAAAAGTAGTATATGGTATCATAAAGTAAATAATTTAAGCTTTAATTAAAAAAAAAGTCATAATTTTAACGAAGTTACAGTAACTGCCAACGCCAATATATTTCGCGAAACTATTCTAACATCGTTCAAAGCGCATTAACTTTTTAAAAATTCGACCAGATCACTTGAATTATTTTTTGGTTTACTGAACGATGTCTAAGATATGTTTTCTAGAAATTGTAATTAGAATAATAAACAAAATAAAAAAATTCATGTTATGACAGACCGAAACACCCGAAACATTTTACTATATTTTGGTAATAGCAATCTTATCTTTGTAACTTTATGCATTTATTCCTATGTTTTTCCGTTGAAGCAAACATTATTATGAAAATTGTCGTGAAATAAAAGTGAGTTCGATGTTGCAATTTTTATAAGGTAACGCAGGTTAGTAATTTTTCGAACTCGGTAGATTTAGTGTGAAGCGAAAGTTCGTAAACTGAGACATTGTCTCAAGGATATACGGAGGAGCCTTTAGGACGTTCGACTTTAGGCGTCTTCGTTTTGGCCCCGTTTTCAGGTTATCGACAATTCTCTCTGTTTCAGTGAACTGACAAGATTCTCTGAACTATGACAATAGGTCAATAGCAGGGCTCGTGAGTCAAGTCAATAGGAGCTTCGTCGTCGGTGGCAAACAATGTAAAGTACGGCTGCTTAACCCGAACTTGCGATATAGAATGCTGTGTTACAGTTCTGAAAAATTTGCACCGAAATTGTTGCGCTATAATGCTCTACATTTATCGTAAACACTTAATAGTTGATATTTAATCGGTAGAAAATTAATCGGTAAACAATCCACGCATTAATTGATAAAAGACGTTCGATAAGGTTAAATTAAATAACGCAGGTTCGCAATAAAATATTCAGGAAGCATAAAATTATATTTGACACACGTATCTAACTTCTTATGTACACATAAATTAATAAACTAGTATACTAGTACTAATATACATATAAATTAATAAACTAATATACTACTACTAGTATGCATGTAAATTATTAAACTAATATACTACCATTAATACATATATAAATTAATAAACTAATATAATACTACTAATATACATACAAATTAATAAAAGGAGATCGAAAAGATTAAATTGAACAACGTTGTTTCATGATAAAATATTAAGGAAATAGAAAACTGTAATTGATATGCATTTCAGACTACATCGCAGAATCCGATGCGTCTCTCCTGTCACCGTTTAACATCGCAGACCTAAATGCGAAATTACCCCATTCATTTGCAGACTGCATGCACATGGTGTATAGTCTTTTCAGGTCACGTATTCTCGGAAACTAATAACGGTTTCAGTTTGCATTTAAGTCGTTCAGCTTAAATATCAACAGTCGCGAAAGAGACAATCGCGGTATACACACACGCAATACATACATTGACATTTGTCAGCGAAGTAATCGCATTGCACATACACCCATATACATATACATGTATACATATACGATACATATGACGCTGCGGACACTTGCTAAGAGGACAATCGCTGTGCTTAGGACAAATTTATGTATTGAACCTAGTAGTCGTCTATTTTACATGGAAATGCTACGCGACAAATACTAACCTTTTCATTTGTGTCTTCTATGATGTAATTAACCCTTTGCACTCGAAGCCATTTGAAGCTTAGATCCAAAATTGCTATTTTGACCAGCTGTAGTATAGTACTTAGTATAATTTGCTATATGAAATTGAGTCTTCTGACTCGTATAACTGTTATGCTTTTAACAGAAGAGTGTTTAATAATGATAACATTATTTTGTTAATTACATAACAATTTTCATTGGCGCTTAAGAGGTGCCATTCGAGTGCAAAGGGTTAAACGTTGCTTTACAGTGCTTTAGCTTTGCGAAAACAGATTGCAACGACGTTCCTTTTTTTTAAATAAGATGTAAAAGATCGGACTTTATTCGGAAGCAAAGAGCATTCTGTTTATTTTGCTTTATTTTAATAAACAAATAACACTTATTTAAGGCCGTCACAATGGCCGTACTGAGGTTCCGAGAGTCTGGCGAGTCCCCGCTATTCTTCGTTTCTGAGCGTCGCGACGCGTCGTCGGGTATCTCTTTGGTTTCTATCGTGTTTCGTTGTTGTGCTTGTGTTTTGACTCTTGATTGTCTCTGGCGTCTTCGTGGTCGTTCGCGTTCCACGAAGACTCTTATCCCTACTTTTTCGTACGAGGCGAACACCTATCAGCCAATACGAAATTAGTTGCAAAAGACCAAGTACCGCCCTTCGGAATGTTGTTTCCGAAGGTCGATGCCTCGGGTTTCCCCCAAATTCGCTGGCTGCACAGGGTCGCTTGGCGTACGTTAATTTTCACGGTGCACGGCGTTTATGATACGTCAAATGGCTATTGAGCACCAGGAGAAAGTCCAAGGGTCCGATGTCTCGTCTCGGGCTTGGCGTCTTTCTCCTGGTCTCTTTATGGTGCCAGATGCTTAAAATACGTAAATTTGCCAAAAAGGCTCTGCAGCTCAAAAATAGCCAGGAAGTCGCGTAAGTCATCATAAACCCAATCGTCATAGAATCCTTAACACATTCCAAAATAAGTTTGACGAAATCGTTGGAATTCGTCGAATTTGAACAAATGACTGAACGATTAAATTTGAATAAACAAATTTGAACATCTTATAGGCCAATCATGAAATTAACACATTTTGCACCGCCATTCATAAAATGCCGGCATTTTTTGACACTGTCTGTAGAAATGCTATGGTTTATATATGTATAATCAACGTACCTTGTTAAAAATCATATATTTTTCAGTGACTTTTTAGAAAATTATATAAAACAAATTTGTCTTTATTGGAATTGTGTCTGTTTGATAAAAAATAAAATTTAATTTATTTGGAATTAAAAGGACATGAATCAATTATTTTCTGTAATATGCAAGCGACGAATTTTCATTCGCCTCATTACTGATTGTTTCCGAAATGACGAGTTTTCGTCATGCGTACGAATATGTGTTAATTGCGCTTGAAGATAAACAAAAGGCACGGTAATTGGCCAGCCAGCAGTGCCTGGCTACGCTACCCTACCCCCATGGTGTGCTATATCGCGCCGAAACCCGTTTTCCAGTTTCGGCAACGCGACGGCGAAGCCGGGGAACGCATTTGGCCCTGACAATGAATGGGCAGAGGCGCCCACGCGGGCGGAAAAGAGGCTAGAGGTATCCCCATATGGTCTGGACATAACATTGTCCTCGTAAAGTTTACGACGCTCTTCGGTTACGTATCGTCGACAGTCTATAGTCGGCGCGGCGAGGAAAGAGACGCTGGCGTGACGTAGAGGGTCGCGCGCGGGGGCGTGTGGGGCGGATTAGGTTTATTTTATCGAGCGTGAAATGCCGAACTGCAGGAGTTCGCTCGTTACGTTCTGCGGCCGCGGGGGGGAAAGGGTTACAGCCGTTATCAACAGGATCGTTTCTGAACGAAATCAGAATCGACCGACTCCGAAATAAATTCGCGCGCGTCGACACGCCGCTACAACTGCTTCTGCATAATTGGCCGGGGGAGGCTGCGGTGTTAGTTGTCAGCTTTGATCCTGGCGGATTGTCGTGCGCCGGGCTTTGTTTCATTACATCGGTAATATCGGTAATAAATTGCATCTCGCGACGGAATTGCATGCCACTGAAACGTCCACTCGCTCCACCATAATTTCACGCTCGTGCTGCAATAGAATTCTATCCGGGATTGTTTATCTCCGCTCGAATTTATGCTGTGGCGATGTAATCGGTCTTTCGTAAGTCTTTGATTGAGTAACTGTAATCTTCGAGTTCTTTTAAACAATTCATCGTGATTGTTTTTTTTTTCAGAAATTAAGCGGAGTGAGTAGTTTAAATGTGTTCGCTGAGCGCAGGGGTTGAATCAACCACCAGCGATGCAGTTGGCCGTCAGGTGATGAGGCACGTTTTAAATAAAAGACGCAATGTTATTAAATTGGAAATAGTGACTATAGTTAAATAGAATTTTTTAGAAAATAAAACTTAATATTCTATTAAAGATTCATTATGATCGAAATAATACAAATTTATAATGAAAACTTATTATAAGTCAATTTTGTATTTGTAATTGATCTAAAATTTCTAGAAAAATTGCTATTGAGAGTATACTAAAATTTCTATTAAAATTCTATTTCAATTGAAAATTTCTAATTAAATGTCTATTAAAAATATGCTAGAATTATATAATTTAATTTTGTAATGAGTTAAAGTTTGAAGTGTCCGTTTTCTTTAGGACACTCGTTATTTATTGCAGTCCGAGATAGATAAATGTTCCTAAATTGTACAAGCCGAGTCTATTAAATATCTAGTCACAAAGTGAATAATAAAACGCACGAATAAGAAAAGATCAGGAACAGTGAAAGTAATAGGTCACTTACTGTTAAAAATGGAAAAAGGTCGTGTTCCTTATGAACTGACCCGATATCGCGGACAAAAAGAAAAAAAGCAATATGTTACACTACGATACAAAGGACAAAGAGTTCAACTGACTTTGTGGATTGACGAGAGACGCCCATCGACAGATGAGCGAGTGTTATTGACACTTTTTACACTCGCATGCTCTTTCGACCAAAGTTCACCCAGTTTCTGTTCCGAATTTCTGTTAAATATTAGTTTCGCTCTAATGTAACACAGTCATTTCTAATATGCAAGTGTTTACGTGTAATACAGTTTGATAAAATTCTATTTGAAAACCAAATATCTTGTAGGTGTTAATTTAGTTGATTTGTTAATTTAATAGTTAAAGTAAACAAAATTATGACAGAATACAAATGTCAATCTTCATTAAGTCCAGATAAATGTCAAGTCATAAGATTTCTTATTTTGCCCTAGTTTGTTTAAACTTTTAGTGTTCATCCAATTTTGTATAACTTGTTTTGAATTCGTTTAAAATTTCTGACATTTTTAGTATAATGTCTATCTGAATTAAAAGAGTCATCATAGTTGTTCCGGTAAATTTTAATTTAATGTTAAATTAGTTTAGCGATAAACTAAAAAAGAAAAAAATTTATACATTTGATTACAAAAATTTTGCAAATAAAATCAAATAAATTGCTGTAAAGTATGTTATTATATAACATATATTATACATAATATTTATATGTGTCACACGTTTCTTTATTATTACGTCTTGGATTATATATTACATATTTGTATACAATATCCAGTTCTTCATAATAAAAAATATTTTGCATAAACATTAATCAGTACACAGATTTTTAGAAATTACAACACCAAATGTTGATCGTTGTAATTCGTTAACATAATTGTATATTATTTATGTACAAATCTATTCATCTTCGCGTTCCCTCTAAAAAATGATTGAGTTACTTGAGTCCGAAATTGATTAGTTTAGAAGTTATGATTTTTGTCCCGAACGCCCGTAAGATCGTGTCACTGCGCGTCGCAGGAAGGTATCTGTTTTACACCATGATTCTCCGTTCCAAACACCATCATCGCGCGGATAATTGCGTTCTCAGTACGACGATAAGAATGAGGGTTCTTCACGCTCGATTGAGAAGAGCTTAAGCCCGGAGCGCGAGCGTTACTTGTTATATCTCGTTGAATAATAAATGCCGCTTTGCATAATAAACCGTGGAGAAGTTCGGCCAGATTTCCGCGGGCTCTTGATCGTATTACACTATTCTTTGAGATGTATAAAGTGCGAGTCCATAACGCCGGCGAGCACATTAAATTTCCATAAAAATTCTCCGCTCGGAGTCGAAGCAACGAGAGGAGACGAAAAGATCGAGTACTTCTCCGGAGTTTATCTCTCGCTCGGACTCGTATTTTTATACAGATACCTGGCGTTACTTTTAACCTTAACCTATTAGACACGACGCGTCGCTATAGTGGCTTTTGTAAATGTTTCGTGCTTTACTCAATTGTTTTATTGATTATTAAAGTAAACGATTAAAGTGAAAGTGTGTATGTACAATACACTAAGGCGAGAATATATGTAATTAATACTATATACATATATAACCATACGGAAAAATATATATTAAGAAAAATGGTAATTTAGTTATGAAAAACTTGATTTGCTCAAAATCTAGCCCTGCCTAAGAAGTTAAACTGATCCTTGACCAATGAGCACTTCTCTCGTCGCCGTACTTCAAAAACATCTGTTCCGAAAATAGATAAATTTCTCTATTGTTACAGAAATTCTCTAAGGCTCGCGTTTCACTATACTGACGCAGTTATGCCATTCTTTGTCATTATTATGACTATGTGCTCTATCTACTAGATTAGTGTTGCATTGTAGCAGACTTATTTATTCATAAAATCATCGATATCCTTGTAAATTATTCTGATATTTTGGAAAAAATTACATATCTCGCCATTTCAGGAATACTTATAGCTTTTCCCCCGAGCACCATCGTACGATTTATGGTTACTATAATTGTTTCAACTGTATACTAGTCTACGTTCATTTTCTTAGTTATTTTTACAACTCGTACCTTTTGGACAGATATTCTGCTATTGTTATGCTTATCATCCACCATTATACAATTTTATTTTTCTTACATTTTTTATTTTTCTATTGTATTTTGTTTTTGGAATGGTATTATATTTCCGATAATCTTTCATTTAACTACTATATCCTGTACTACTGTATCTGCTATATATTTGTACTATACATTGTGTACTATATACAAATGTACATACATTTATTACATTATATCTTACATTTTTTCTCATTCAATATCATTATACATACATATATCTCTAGTTTTATTGTACTCACGTAACTACCATTATTCAATTGCTCCATCGATCATTTTGTATACTCCTGCCCCTTGATCTATATAAAATTTCGCCCCTTGCGCTTTTATTACCTTTTCCCTTAGTTTCTATTTTTATAGAATTTTAACGATACGAGGTTCTTTATTCTGCTGTCAAACAGTTCGCTGCGATAGTTCGAAACCATTTATTAACAACACTCTTCTTCGGTTCCTTATCATTTCTCCAATCGCTGTCAAGCTGGCCATTTCTTTAACGGCACTCCGCACAGTGATAACGAAGGAAAAAGTACAGAAAAGATTTTTATAAAATCTACGAGTAATACCAGCGTCAAACTTGCCAGATAAATTGACGAAATATTTCTAGAGGATAAGAAAATATCTCTGAAAATGAAAATGATGATTCTTATTCTATCTGAAATTAGTGTTCGATGGAGAATGTTTTAATCTTGCTTAAAAGATACATACGTTAGAAAATTTAAGTAATACTCGCTATAATAATTGAAATTGATATACGTTTAAAAAACGTAAGCATTATACGTTAAAAAGTTTAAGGGGGACACAATTAAATATTTAAATAATATACGCTAGAAAAATTGAAACAATATAAATCGAAATAATTGAAATCCAAAATATATATGTGATATACGTAAAGAAGTTCCATTGATATACATTACAAAAATGTAAATAATATACATTAGACAAATTTATAAGTGACATTAGAGAAAAGAAAGTCATCAGCCGCTTAGTGAAGATTTCCAAGATAGCGAATTGTTTGAGTGCTACGATACCGAAGAATTATAGTGACGCACGAAGCTATCCTAAACGCGAACAACATCCTATTATTATTAACAAGAAAAATCAAAGTTCTGACATTGTTACCACGGAAGGGAGTATGAAAAATTTCACCGTGGAATCGCGGCAGCGGTTATGCGATCCAAGCTGCGGCGTGAAATCTCCTATTATCATGCAAAAGCATAATCCAGCCGGATAGCAATTCACCACATCCATTCACGCCTTTTGTTTTGGCGTGTCTTAGTTACATCACAGAATCGCGACGTGAATTTCAGCAGCATTATTGCGTGCTACTAACAAAAACCGAATCGGAACACGAGCCACACGGTCGACAGCATTATTTATTATAGCAGTCGCTGTGAATTATTCGGTTGAGCTACCATGTGCACGGATCTGACTGCGATTAAATTTCCGACAGCTGCACTGCCCTCCGAAAGTATTGAAATGTGTCCTATTGTCGCGGAAGTATGTTAACACAAATTATAATATATAATTTGTATAAACGGGACGAACATTTTTCATTCTTTAACTAGTTAATTGTGGCGATCTCTTTGCAAAGTGCCCACCAGCGTGTGTCGCGATAATCAAACGATGACGAAGGAAGTTATTTATTTATCAATATTTTCGTTTCACTTCGTCTTGACCTCTAAACATTTTAAACATATTCAAATTCAGGAATATAATTTAGTTTTCGCCAGAATTATAATATAAACATCAAATTGTAACCAAATTTTACGCATGACGGATATGATCGTCATGACACAAAATTCTGCCACATCTCCGCGATGGATATAGTCGTCGAACACACTTGACTGGTTAATAACTGTACTATTGTTCATAAGGTTTCTTCTGCATGCTCTTCGTTCACGATCGTCAATGATAACGAACCTTATCGAATATCTGCTAACGAAACCTGGATCTTGCTATGGGAAATATTTTTTCATTTCATTTCAATACCATTTTGCAGGATAAAAGAATTTTCTATTTAATCTTTCTGAATTTCTGCCACCTGATACGCTTTGATGTGCACTATGATAACAAATTTAATACTTAATTGCCTCCATTTTTTCCGGGATTTTATTCGTAATTAAATCTCCCCCGATCTTATCACCTAAAATTACTCTTTCTCCGTGTGCAGCGTGTCGGTCGAGCGTTTTCCACATTTCTTTGTTTGAATACGTATCAATTTCTGCTAAATGATACGGCTCATTGATCGACCCGAGAAATCTCTTTATATTTCAAACTTGTAACACAAGTTCTATCATGCAACTGTAACATTTAACCCTTAACGGACGAAAGGCGACTCTCAGTCCCCACTGTGTTTCGCGAGGCAGGACGAGTAGCGAGTGAGAGACGACACGCGGTGTTTATGTTAAGATAATTGATAAGTAAATTATATAATTGCATATAGTTGCATATAATCGTACGAATTACATACAAATTAAAATCATTTATATACAAGACAGTCGACACATCTGAGAAAATCGCCTCGTCCTGCTACCTCACTCGGTCGGAAAATTGTTGTCCGCTAAGGGTTAGAAAGGTCTGTCTAAAAGATGTTACCGTATTTTCGGTTTCATACATTTCGAGAAAACCGCTTCGAATTCCGTAGTTCCAAAGTTGTTATCTCGACGTAGCAATATAAAATGGTTGTTACTTGTGTTGCATAACTTTGACATTAAACAGGTCCGACAGCGTTATTGGGAGTGGACAATCGGTCGGTTAAACAAAGGACATGTCCATAGTGTCGAACAGAAAGAGCGAGCAGAACGCGATCGATTTCTTTAGAGGAAGCTAGAGATCCCGCTGTTAACAGCTCCAATTAGCGGCGGTAATTTCGAAGCGGGCTTTAGCGAGGTCATCGTACATCATAGAGGAGCGTCGCCGTCAGTTTCATTTGATCCTTGGTTTCAACGTCGATCGTTTCTCTTGCGTTACCGGTAATCGCGTTAGTTTCACACCACGGGGTTTGCAAGGTCCATTGCGCGACGACGAAACGAAGAACCTCCTCTACGGTGGGTGCTTGACGAACGTATGTTCATCGAGTTGCACCATGCGCACCCTGCCGATATATTCCTTCTATTTCTCTCCCCCATCTGCCGGTCCTTTGTTCTCTGTCTCTCTCTCTCCCTCTCTCTCTCTCTCTCTCTCTCTCTCTCTCTCTGTGTATATACACGTGTCTCTTTCTCTCTGTCGTCGTTCGGACGTCATGGGTCGGCCTATTATGGTCAATTGCCACGCTTCAAAGTGGCCTCTGAACCGAGCATATTTATTCAAACCACAATGCAGTATCGTTTTTATTGGCGACCATCGAGTATTCGGATCGGTCTTTCTGCCAATCACTTTGAGGTTGCGGGACTTCAGATTAAATTTCTGCCGTGCATACGCCGTTCCGAAGTCGGGGATCGTTGTTGCGAGAGATCGCTAATGAATAACACACGTGGCTCGTTATCGGTCTGTCGTAGTCTGCATCCTCTTATTCAGCTCACCCTCTTTCTCTTTCTCTCTGCCTCTGTGGTTCGCATTCACCCTTTCCTTTCCTCTCCTTCTCTTTGTCTCTGCGCGTCGCTGTGTCTCTCCTTCTGTCCTTCTCTCCGACTGTGCCTGCTTCTGCGTTGCTGTCTCTCTCCTTCTCTCCGCCTTTATGATTCTCTCTCTCCCTCTCTCTGTTTATCTATCTATCCATCTCCTTCTCTCTTTTCCACTACCCCTGTGTCACTGTCCCTCGTCTTTCTCTCCGCCTTTATGATTCTCTGTCTCTCCGCTTCCCTTTCTCTTTCTTCGCCAACGTTCATTTATTATTCCCTTTATCGCCGGACGAGCGTATCAACGATTATAAACGAAAATCTGCCGGACAGTTTCCGTTCGAGAGAATACATATACATAGTAGATATATCTCCTTTGTACCTGGTAATTCGTCCGAATAATCGAAGGAACGGTACGAGGTGGCGGGAAAACTGAAAGGGAATTGCAAAACTCCGCGGCTAACCTGCTTCGATGTTTCATCGATATTGTTAGCTGCGTCGTTATTAGCGCGGAACGAGGATCGGGCGAAATAACGGAGTCTTCGATATAATAAAGGGAGAACTGAAACGAAATGTTTATTCGGCAAAGGAAATCGTGCGTTCTTTTATACGTTTCACGATTCGACTGCCACTCGTCCTTGCATCCACACCGCGATTCGTCCGCCTCATTTGTTTCTTTCACGCTTGCGTCTTTCTCCCGCTCACGCTCTCTCGCTCGTGCTCTTTCAATCGCATTCTCCCACTCGCATTCTCCGGCTTAGGTTCGTTCGCTTAGAATTTCCTAGCATTCACGCGCGCACACGCGTGCTCGCACTCATTTTTTCCGTCAAGTTCTACGTTAGTCTATTTTTGTAACGATTACAATAGATATTACTGTATAATATTTGCAATTATTATTATTATTATATTCTTTATTTTTAATTACATTATATTGTAGTATCGTAAATGTAAGGCGAGCGTTAGTTGATTAAACGAGCTTTTTGCTAATAAAGGCCAAGACTTCTGCGAGAGAGGCATTATGAAGGTACCTTTGAAATGGCAACAAATTATAGGACAAAACGGTGCATATTTGACCTAAATCGGACAATCGGAAACATGTTAAATAAAGTCTTAAAGTTCACGTAAAAATAATGGATTTCATTCTCTCCAACTTAATATCATAATTCTGTGAAGAACTACTATAACGTAGCCGTGGATGTTAATTACAACGGAATGATTAACTTTAGCCACAGTGACGGGATGTCTTTGATCGTTTTCACGATAGATCGTATTGTGTTTGCATCGATTTTGATTGAACTGTTTGGGGAAATTCTGATATGTAGGTTCAGATAGTCGAGGTTCTATTGTGCTTGGGAGCAAGGTAATCGGATTAGTAGTAAGGGTGAGTATACTAGTCAGAATGATCAAGTGGAACGTGTTTAATCTTACTGGCAGAAATCTCGAAATATTTACGCTATTCGCATAATTAGTTGCAATTGTAGCAATAGGAAATCGTTGTAAATGCTTCTAGTATTACCTTTTTCACTACGACAACAATTTTATTGCGTGTAAACAATGATCTCTTTTTAAGTAGAATACTACATCATCGACGATCTAAACTAGGATTAAAAATTAGAATTAAAAAATTAAATTAATATTATTAATTAAAAATAATTAATAATTAATTAAATTATTTTCTAGTTAGGTTTTTTTAATATCTACTTTGATTCTGATATACTAGAATAAGCTAAATGTTATTGCACTTTCTATAATGTCAAAGCGTTAAGCTGGTAGTTGTTATAATCAATTTTAACTATCCGTTTTCGATGTCGTTCATTTAATGACGTCACGGGAAAGTTTGAATTTGACGATTAGTGCTTAACGCTTTGAACATGCTGTTCCCCTACGTGAAGTTCTGTTCGAAAAATTAGGTTTACTCTTCTGCCCCGCTGTATAATAATGGGACCGTACACTCAAAACGAGGGTAGTTCGTACCCACGGAAACGAGCGCTGTCGAAAAATGCCATCGTCCAACCGGCAATCGTCAGATTTCATTCACGACGCAAACAAATAGGGGCATTAATTATGCGGAATGCCGTATCGCATTGTCGTGGGACCGCGTCATTCGTCTCTCTCATTTGCCTCCATTCCGAGGAAAATTTCAACGATGTCCTCAGCGCCATACCCGGCTGCTCATAATGCAATATTAATCCCGCAGAACTTTGAATGGGGAAATAAAGCGAATGGAACCTGCGCGCCGGAAAAAGTAGCGTTCTCTTTACTCGATAAGTGCACCGTTTTATAACTGGACCACATAGTTTGTTCTACCACGGTGCTAGCCCCAGGGTACGCGTAGATCTGTTTCAAAGAAAAAGTCAGAAAAGTTAGTAAGATGATATTAGGAACGATATTCGATATCGATAAGCACTGCGAACAAATATGTAGATATCTTGTAGCGTGATTAGATTTGTAATAAGTAGAATGCCTATCTTTATGCATTTATGGGAAGTAATATTTTACTTTTGCTTAATACATTTACTTTTATCATACAGAGTGTCCCGGAAATCGTAGTACAACCGGGCGAACGAACTTTGAAGTCGATTATCACGAAAACGGACCACCGGATGAAAAAATATTATACCAAAACATTTCATTATTTATGCTTTTTATTACTTTATTATTTATTATATAGCTTTAGTGTCTTCAGTTTTATCTAAATATTATAATAGAAGTCTTTAAAAAGCTTTCATACAAGTCTCTCTTCACACACCGAAATTACATTCTTTTAAAAATTAAGAAATAAATAAACAGGCTATGATATTGGGTTTGGATCATTTATTTAACTATGTCAAGATTATGCAAATAATCTAACTAATTATTCTAGAAGAAGTATTTAAAAATATTGCATTTTTTCAAGACTCATTTAATTCACGTGAAGGTATTTATTATATGAGAATATTTGAAAGTGCGTTATACGTTAAATTATGATACATGTAAATAGGGATTATTAACACATCTTGCGCGGGAAGCGAGTAAAGTCGTTATTATTGATTTTCTTAGTTTTTAATTTCTGACAAGTTGTTTTTATTTTTTTAAAGGGAATAAAGAAATTGTTTTTAACACAGAAACTGAAACTTTTATCAAAAGACCCTAATGTTTAAAAACTACAGTTATCTTATGCAGAAGGAATTTTGCGTCCGAACTGCAAAAAATCGCCCGCTACACGGTAAGACTCTGGCGGCAAAGTGCCCGCGCAAGATGCGTTAATTAAAATCTCTTAGAGATAATTGTTACACATGACATCTCCTAAGATACGCATATATGATTCCTGACATTTAATAGAAATATTATTCGTGTACCTCATAGTACGTTTCTCATTAGCCAAATGTTCATATAGACTAGCTGTGTGAAATTTCCGCTGGAAAGAATGCAGTTGAAACACATATTATATATGACACGTACAAAATGAAACAACTCAAACATTCCCTTGAATATGGAAATAATAAAACACCCGAATATCTGTCGTTCGTTTAAAAAAGGAATAAGCAAATAACATTTCTATTGATACGAGAGTAAATAACTAGATAAATATTGAAATATAAATTTAATAAATAAATGTTGAAATATTAACTTAACAAATAAATATTGAAATTTTAACTTAACAAATAACTATTGAAATATTAACTTAACAAATGAATGCTCAAATGTCGATTTAATTAATAAATATTTCGAATCAACCGACCGACAACGCGTAGGTTAACAAATTTTTCATTTTTCCCTTTAAATGCTACTTTAGCGAACGCCGGCCACCGCTTTGTTAACTTTTCCCTCCCCTTTCTCGCGGCCTGGGCCCGCCCCTTTTTCGGCGTTGCACCACCCGCGGCTAAAACGGGAAAAGGAAAAGGAACCACGATAGCGGAGTGACGTTATGGAATTTATGCGCGAAATAGGAATTCGCGAGAAAAAAGTGCGAGCCCCGGAAGAGGGCGAAAGTGTGACATGGGTTAGATGGAAGAAAGAGATCGGCGAAAATAATGTCGCGGGGAGGGGGGGGGGGGGGGGGGGGGGGGGGGAGAAGAGGATGTTAAATTTTGAGCGTCGGTTATCGCGGACCTCTTCTCTCATTTCGCTCTCTCCCCCCTCCCCCCTCTCTCTCTCTCTCTCTCCCTTTCACTCTCACACCTTTTTCTCTATGTATATACCGAGTGGGTCAAGTAACTAGACCAAGCTATAGGCTCTGTTCTATATACATATATAGATGAATTTAGAATAAAATTGTAGAGGGATATTCAACACTGTTTCACGAGCACTATTATCCTGCTGTACGATTTCGTTCACAAGTGCATCGTTACAGTTGTAATGTGTAGTTGCTCTTTTTTAAAAATGGAAATGTATACTTTCTTTATATGCAGTTAGACACTTGAGAAATGTCTCCATGAAAAGGGTACACAATACCAGAAGAAATTGTATGAAATATTTCATTCTTTTAACGCTAAATATGATGACAACGATGATGATAAGTAAAGTAGCATCGTCGCGTCATATTATGAAGAATCGATATAGGTCATTCAATATGAAATATCTTGAGTAATATTCATTTTTTTTTTTTGGTTAATATATAATACTAAATCATTTTTCCTCATTATTATAATGAAGTGTGTTATTATTATTATTATCATTATTATTATATTATTATTATCATCATCGTTATATTAAAATTATCATTACGTATATATTATTCGTAAATATTATAATTGTCTCACCCTGTACATCTGTCTCTATACTTCTCTATCTCCCACTCTATCGTCAGGTTACGGCTCGCAGAATTTGTTCACCCTTTAAAGCCGTCCTTTGGGCCTAAGTCAGACGTGAGCCCTACGCATCGCTTACCCTTAGTAGATTTAATTAATTAATTTCGGTTTAATTAATCAATTTCGGTTTAATTAATGGCGTTTGCTCGTCCGGTGGCTCGCGGCGCGCGTCACTTTGCTGCGTGTGTTCCAATTAATTAATTCGACAAACTTGATTTATTGGAGACGAACACCTACCGTACACTCCCCTGTGCACGATTGTGTTGTTACGTGTTTAACAAAGCAGTCCGTTGATTTGGAGCATCGCGCTAATTATTAACGCGATCCCTCCTCGATCTGGATGCCTCTAATGAGTCTGTGATTCGTGTCACGTAAACTTATCGCGCACGCCACGGTTTGCCAGTGTTTCACGGTGTTTGAGCCGCAGTGTTGCGTGATGCCATTTCGAGGTCGTTCAGGTTCGTCCATACGTATTGCGACACGAGTACACTAATCAGCTAACAAGACGAAATTGTTATATTTTTGAAAAAAACAACATGCTTCGTATTATGAAACCGAAAGAATATATAATCAGATCGAATGTATTTAACCCTTTGCGGCGGTGTGTCTGCTTTCGGCCACCAAAGCAATTTATTTATCCTTTTTCATCCTTTTTTATATTTTCATAAAATTAAAACATATTATTGTGTCACATGTGTCTGAACATTGAAACGGAGTTAATAAATTTTGTTTTTCCTTCTTCTATTATTGCTATCATATTACTTGTCCACTGAAAGAAAATTAATTACGACCATGTATACATTTAATACGACCGCAAAGGGTTAAATATCGAGGCAATAGGTGTCAGCAGAAATACGTTTTTTGTAAATAGAGTGCGAGCATCAACGGAAGACTATTAAACGATGAAGTACCGTCGGAGGCATCGGATTCATTCGAAATTAATGACGGTCTGTAAATTGACCGTTCACGACTTCGCCGTGGAGAAGCTAACGTCGACAAAGCTGCGCGCGTTCTCCGCGGAACCGCATCGAAGTTCGCAGTTACGCGAAAACTCAAAAATTAACTGAATCCGATTTGAAACAAGTACCGTACCTCATGAAATACTGTGGACCGGGAGTTATAGTTGGTTATAAAGGGCCCAACTTTAATCTAGTTCCGTGATTTACTACATTTACCTTTGCGCTGAGGCGACACAGTACGAAACTCAGTTAACACGTTCGCTCCATCATAATTTTAATTCCGCGCTGTCTTCCCGCGCGCAACATTAGTCACTCAATTTGCACGTTTAATCAAATTTCTTATCTTCGCTGCGATGACGCACGGCAGTCACTGTGACAATAAGAAATACACGCTATCTGGACTCGGCACCGTGGAATATTATCGCGCGCTTTTCTCCGAGGAACGGCGACGCTAAGAATTTTCGTGCTGTAAAGCAACAATTCGTAGAAACGCGCGCGTGCGAAATAAAAACGATCTGCATCGATCGAAGCAAATATAAATTTCTTTCTTGTTTTAAATAACTGTATCTTTATTTGACATTTTTCTTACGATTGGATAGATCCGAAATGTTATGTTAGAAATGAGTAAGTGAGCTACATAGCAACGAAGACATCGAAAGAATTTATG